>NW_027100299.1:0-59278 GCF_031753505.1 Anomalospiza imberbis | reverse complement strand
GTACTGCCCCCTAGTATTCCGTACGGGTCCGTAGTAGTCTGTACTGGTCCGTACTGGTCCGTTCTGGTCCGTACTGGTCCATAGTGGTCCGTACTGGTCCGTTCTGGCCCGCCTACTGGTCCATAGTGGTCCGTACTGGTCCATATTGGTCCGTACTGGTCCGTACTGGTCCATACTGGTCCGTTCTGGTCCGTAGTGACTCCGCATTGGTCCGTACTGCTCCGTACTAGTCCGTACTGGTCCATCCTGGACCGTACTGTTCCGTACTGGTCCATATTGGTCCGTGCTGGGCTGTACTGGTCCATACTGTTCCATACTGGTCGGTACTGGTCCGTACTGGTCCATACTGGTCCATACTAGTCAGTACTGGTCTGTACTGGTGCATATGGTCCATACTGGTCCACACTGCTCCGTACTGGTCCATACTGGGTCCGTACTGGTCCGTACTGTTCCGTACTGGTCCATATTGTCCGTTCTGGTCCGCACTGGTCCGTACTAGTCCATACTGGTCCATACTGGTCCGTACTGTTCCGTACTGGTCCATATTGGTCCGTGCTGGGCCGTACTGGTCCATACTGTTCCATACTGGTCCATACTGGTCCGTACTGGTCCATACTGGTCAGTACTGGTCTGTACTGGTGCATATTGGTCCATACTGGTCCACACTTCTCCGTACTGGTCCATACTGGTCCGTACTGGTCCGTACTGGTCCATACCGGTCCATACTGGTCCGTACTGGTCCGTTCTGGTCCGCACTGGTCCATACGTCCTCTGTACTGGTCCGTACTGGTCCATACTGGTCCATACTGGTCCGTACTTGTCCATGCTGGTCCATACTGCTCCTTACTGCCCCCTAGTGGTCCGTACTGGTCCGCAGTAGTTTGTACTGGTCTGTACTGTTCCGTTCTGGTGCGTACTGGTCCATAGTGGTCCGTACTGGTCCTTTCTGCTCCGTACTGGTCCATAGTGGTCCGTACCGGTCCCTACTGGTCGGTACTGGTCCCGTACTGGTCCATACTGGTCTGTACTGGTCGGTACTGGTCCGTACTGGTCCATACTGGTCCGTACTGGTCCGCACTGGTCCGTACTGGTCTGTACAGGAACGAACTGGTCCATACTGGTCCATACTGCTCTGTACCTGCTCCCTAGTGGTCCGTACTGGTCCATACTGGTCCGTTCTGGTCCGTACTGGTCCGTACTGGTCCATAGTGGTCCGTACTGGTCCGTACTGGAGCATAGTGGTTCCTACTGGTCCGTACTGGTCCACACTGGTCCCTACTGGTCCGTACTGCTCCGTATTGTCCATACTGGTCCATACTGGTCCATACTGGTCTGTACTGGGTCCATACTGGTCCATACTGCCCTGTACCGGTCCATACTGCTCCCTACTGGTCCGTACTCCTCCGTACTGGTCCGTACTGCTCCGCACTAGTCCATACTGGTCCGTACTGGTTCGTACTCGTCCATACCGGTCCATACTGGTCCGTACTGGTCCATACTGGTCCGTACTGGTCCGTAGTGGTCCATACTGATTCATACCGGTCCATACTGCTCCGTACTGCTCCGTACTGCTCCGTACTTGTCCATATTGGTCCGTACTAGTCCGTATTGCTCCTTACTGGTCCCGTATTGCTCCGTACTGGTGCGTAACGCGTCCCTACCGGTCCATACTGGTCCGTACTGGTCCGTACTGGTCTGTACTTGTCCATAGTGGTCCATACTGGTCCGTAATGTTCCGTACTGGTCCTTACTGATCCATACCGGTCCATACTGGTCCGTACCGGTCCATACCCGTCCGTACCGGCCTGTACGGGTCCGTTCCGGTCCGCACCGGTCCCGTGCCTGTCTCTTCCCGTCGATACCGGTCCGTTCCGGTCCGTACTGCCTCAGTACTGGTCCCATACTGGTCCGTACAGGTCCGTACCGGTCCGTACCGGTCTGTACTGGTCCATACCCGTCCGTACCAGTCCGTTCCGGTCCGTACCGGTCCATACTGGTCCGTACCCGTCCGTACCGGTCCGTTCCGGTCCGTGCCGATCCATACCGGTCCGTACCGGTCCGTACTGGTCCGTATTGTTCCGTACTGGTCCATACTGTTCCAAAGTGTTCCGTACTGGTGCGTAGTGTCCTGTACTTTTCCATACTGGTCCGTACCGGTCTGTACTGGTCCTTACCTGTCCATACAGGTCCGTACAGATCCGTTCCCGTCCGTACCGGTCCGTACCCTGTCCGTACCGGTCCGTACCTGTCCGTACCCCTCCAAACCGGTCCGTTCCGGTCCGTACCGGTCCGTACCGGTCCGTACCGGTCCGTTCCTCTCCGTTAAGGTCCGTTCCCCTCCGTTCATGTACATACTGGTCCGTACTGGTCCATACTGTTCCGTAGTGTTCCGTACTGGTGCGTAGTGTCCTGTACTTTTCCATACTGGTCCGTACTGGTCGGTACTGGTCCATACTGGTCCGCACTGGTCCGTTCTGTCCGCACTGGTCCATACTGGTCCGTACCGGTCCGTATTGGTCCGTACTGGTCCGTACTGGTCTGCTGGTCCGTACTGGTCCGTATTGCTCCGTACCGGTCCGTATTGGTCCGTACTAGTCCGTAGTGTTCCGTACTGGTCCGTATTGCTCCGTACTGGTGCGTACTGGTCCCTACCGGTCCATACTGGTCCGTACCGGTCCGTAACGGTCCGTTCCGGTCCGTACCGGTCCGTACCGGTCCATAATGTTCTGTAATGGTCTGTACTGGTCCGTATTGGCCTGTACTGGTCCAGTACTGCTCTGTACTGGTCCCGTTCTGGTCTGTACGGGTCCGTACTGGTCCGTACTGTACCGTTCGGGTCCGTACTGGTCCGTAGTTGTCCATACTGATCCGTTCTGGTCCATACTGGTCCATACGGTTCCGTACTAGTCCATACTGGTCCGTACTGGTCCGTACCGGTCCGTACTGATCCGTACTGGCCCGTACTGGACCGTAATGGTCTGTAGTGGTCCGTTTCTGGTCCGTACTGGTCCGTACCGGTCCATACCGGTCTGTACCGGTCCATACCGGTCCGTACCGGTCTGTACGGTCCGTACCGGTCCATAATGCTCCGTACTGGTCCGTACTGGTCCGTACTTGTCAGTACCGGTCCGTACCGATCCGTACTGGTCCAACCAGTCCGTTCTGGTCCTTTCTGGCCCGTACTGGTCCGTACCGGCTCGTTGTGGTCCGTTCTGGTCCGTATTGGTCCATACGGGTCCGTACTGGTCCGTAAGTGGTCCGTACTGGTCCGTACTAGTCCATACTGGTCTGTACTGGTCCGTACTGGTCCGTACTGGTCCGTTCTGGTCTGTACCAGTCCACACTGGTCTGTAGTGGTCCGTACTGGTCCGTAGTGGTCCATACTGGGCCGTACTGGTCCGTACCGGTCCGTACCCGTCCATACCGGTCCATACCGGTCCGTATTGGTCCGTACTGGTCCATACTGGTCCATACTGGTCCAAACTGGTCTGTACTGGGCCATACTGGACCATACTGGTCTGTACTGGGCCTTACCGTTCCGTACTGGTCCGTATTGCTCCGTACTGGTCCATACTGTTCCGTAGTGTTCCGTACTGGTCCGTAGTGTTCCGTACTGGTCCATACTGGTCCGTACAGGTCTGTACTGGTCCTTACCTCTCCGTACCGGTCCGTACCAGTCCGTTCCGGTCCGTACCTGTCCATACCGGTCCGTACCGGGCCGGTTCCTCTCCGTTCTGGTCCGTTCCGGTCCGTTCATGTCCGTACTGGCTCGTACTTGTCCATAGTGGTCCGTACTTGGCCATAGTGGTCCATACTGGACCATACTGGGCCCTACTCGTCCGTACTGGTCCGTACTGGTCCGTACTGGTTCATACTGGTCCATACCGCTGCATACCGGTCCGTTCTGGTCCGTTCTGGTCCTACCGGTCCGTTCCTCTCCGTTCTGGTCCGTTCCGTACTGGTCCGTACTTGTCCATAGTGTTCTGTAACTGGTCCGTAGTGTTCCTGTACTGGTCCATACTGGTCCGTACCGGTCCGTACCGGTCCTTACCTGTCCGTACCGGTCCGTAATTGCTCCGTACTGGTCCATACTGTTCCGTAGTGTTCCGTACTGGTCCGTAGTGTTCTGTACCGGTCCATACTCGGGTCCGTACCGGTCCGTTCCTCTCCGTTCTGGTCCGTTCGGTCCGTTCTTGTCCGTACTGGTCCGTACTTGTCCATACTGGTCTGTAGTGTCCGTACTTGTCCATACTGGTCCATACCGGTCCGTACTGGTCCGTTCTGTCCGTACTGGTCTGTTCTGGTCCGTACTTGTCCGTACCGGTCCGTACTGGTCCGTACGGGTCCGTACCGGTCCGTTCCTCTCCGTTCTGGTCCGATCCGGTCCGTTCATGTCCGTACTGGTCTGTACTTGTCCGTACTGGTCCGTACTTGTCCATAGTGGTCCATACTGGTCCGTACTGGTCCGTAGTGGTCCATACTGATCCATACCAGTCCATCCTGGTCCGTACTGGTCCGTACTTGTCCATAGAGGTCCCATACTGCTTCGTACTGGTCCTAGTGGTCTGTACTGATCCATACCGGTCCGTACTGTTCCGTACTGATCCGTACTGGTCCGTACTGGTCCGCACTGATCCGTACTGGCCATACTGGACCGTAATGGTCCGTAGTGGTCCATACTGGGCCGTACTGGTCCGTACTGGTCTGTAGTGGTCCGTACTGGTCCGTACTGGTCTGTACTGGTCCATACTGGGCCGTACTCGTCCGTACTGGTCCATACTGGTCCGTACTGGTTCATACTGGTCCATACCGGTGCATACCGGTCCGTTCTGGTCCGTTCTGGTCCGTACTGGTCCGTCACCGCTGCGTACTGGTCCGTACTGGTCCATAATGGTCCATACTGGTCCATACTGGTCCGTACCGGTCCGTTCCGCTCTGTACCGGTCCGTACCCGTCCGTACCGTCCCGTAATGTTCTGTAATGGTCCGTACCAGTCCGTATTGGCCCGTACTGGTCCGTGCTGGTCCGTACTGGTCCGTACTGGTCCGTTCTGGTCTGTACTGGTCCGTACCGGTCCGTTCGGTACCGTTCGGGTCCGTACTGGTCCGTAGTTGTCCATACTGCTCCGTACTTGTCCATAATGGTCCGTACGGTTCCGTACTAGTCCATACTGGTCTGTACTGGTCCGTACTGGGCCGTACTGGTCCGTTCTGGTCCGTATCGGTCCGTATTGGTCCGTACTAGTCCGTATTGTTCCGTACTGGTCCGTATTGCTCCGCACTGGTGCGCACTGGTTCATACTGGTCCCGTATTGGTCCGTAGTGTTCCGTACTGGTCCGTACAGGTCCGTAGTGGTCCATACTGGGCCGTACTTGTCAGTACTGGTCCGTACCAGTCTGTACCCGGTCTGTACCGGTCCGTAATGCTCCGTACTGGTCCGTACTGGTCCGTACTTGTCCATAGTGTTCCGTACTGGTCCGTACTAGTCCGTACTGGGCCATAGTGGGCCGTACCCTTCCATACCGGTCCCTACTGGCCGGTTCCTCTCCGTTCTGGTCCGTTCCGGTCATTCATGTCCGTACTGGTCCGTACTTGTCCATACTGGTCCGTATTTGTCCATACTGGTCCCTACTGGTCCGTACTGGTCCGTACTGGTTCATACTGGTCCATACCGCTGCATACCGGTCCGTTCTGGTCCTTTCTGGTCCGTACCGGTCCGTACTGGTCCGTACTGGTCCGTACTGGTCTGTTCTGGTCCGTACTTGTCCGTACTGGTCCGTACTTGTCCGTACCGGTCCGTACCGGTCCGTTCCTCTCCGTTCGGGTCTGTTCCGGTCCGTTCATGTCCGTACTGGTCCGTACTTGTCCATACTGGTACATACTGCTTCGTACTGGTCCGTAGTGGTCTGTACTGATCCATACCGGTCCGTACTGTTCCGTACTGATCCGTACTGGTCCGTACTGGTCCGTACTGATCCGTACTGGCCATACTGGACCGTAATGGTCCGTACTGGTCCGTAGTGTTCCGTACTGGTCCGTACTGGTCTGTAGTGGTCCGTACTGGTCTGTACTGGTCC
The DNA here is from genome assembly GCF_031753505.1 of Anomalospiza imberbis. NCBI lineage: Eukaryota > Metazoa > Chordata > Aves > Passeriformes > Viduidae > Anomalospiza > Anomalospiza imberbis. The sequence continues at coordinate 53,201 of NW_027100299.1, read as the reverse complement.
ATACTGGGCCGTACTCGTCCGTACTGGTCCATACTAGTCCGTACTGGTTCATACTGGCCCATACCGGTGTATACCGGTCCCGTTCTGGTCCGTTCTGGTCCGTACTGGTCCGTACCGCTGCGTACTGGTCCGTACTGGTCCATAATGGTCTCTACTAGTCCATACTGGTCCGTACCGGTCCGTACCGGTCTGTACCGGTCCGTACCGGTCCGTACCGGTCTGTAAGGTACTGTAATGGTCCGTACCAGTCCGTATTGGCCCGTACTGGTCCGTACTGGTCCGTACGGGTCCGTACTGGTCCGTTCTGGTCTGTACTGGTCCGTACCGGTCCGTTCTGCACTGTTCGGTCCGTACTGGTCCGTAGTTGTCCATACTGCTCCGTACTTGTCCATAATGGTCCATACGGTTCCGTACTAGTCCATACTAGTCCATACTGGTCTGTACTGGTCCGTACTGTCCATTCTGGTCCGTTCTGGTCCGTACCGGTCCACACTGGTCTGTAGTGGTCCGTACTGGTCCGTAGTGGTCCATACTGGGCCGTACTGGTCCGTACCGGTCCGTACCCGTCCATACCGGTCCATACCGGTCCGTATTGGTCCGTACTGGTCCATACTGGTCCATACTGGTCCGGAACTGGTCTGTACTGGGCCATACTGGACCAATACTGGTCTGTACTGGGCCTTACCGTTCCGTACTGGTCCGTATTGCTCCGTACTGGTCCATACTGTTCCGTAGTGTTCCGTACTGGTCCGTAGTGTTCCGTACTGGTCCATACTGGTCCGTACAGGTCTGTACTGGTCCTTACCTCTCCGTACCGGTCCGTACCAGTCCGTTCCGGTCCGTACCTGTCCGTACCGGTCCGTACCCGTCCGTACCGCTCCGTATCTGTCACTACCGGTCCGTACCGGTCCGTACCGGTCGCATACTGGTCCGTACTTGTCCGTTCCTCTCTGTTCTGGTCTGTCCGGTCCGTTCTTAGTCCGTACTGGTCCGTACTGGTCCATACTGGTCCATACTGGTCCGTACCGGTCCGTACCGGTCCGTACTAATCTGTATTGGTCCGTACTGGTCCGTATTCGTCCGTGCTGGTCATACTGTTCCGTAGTGTTCCGTACTGGTCCGTACTGGTCCATAGTGGTCCGTACTGTTCCATACTGGTCCGTACTGGTCCATACTGCTCCGTACTGCCCCCTAGTATTCCGTACGGGTCCGTAGTAGTCTGTACTGGTCCGTACTGGTCCGTTCTGGTCCGTACTGGTCCATAGTGGTCCGTACTGGTCCGTTCTGGCCCGTACTGGTCCATAGTGGTCCGTACTGGTCCATATTGGTCCGTTACTGGTCCGTACTGGTCCATACTGGTCCGTTCTGGTCCGTAGTGCTCCGCATTGGTCCGTACTGCTCCGTACTAGTCCGTACTGGTCCATCCTGGACCGTACTGTTCCGTACTGGTCCATATTGGTCCGTGCTGGGCTGTACTGGTCCATACTGTTCCATACTGGTCGTACTGGTCCGTACTGGTCCATACTGGTCCATACTAGTCAGTACTGGTCTGTACTGGTGCATATTGGTCCATACTGGTCCACACTGCTCCGTACTGGTCCATACTGGTCCGTACTGGTCCGTACTGTTCCGTACTGGTCCATATTGGTCCGTTCTGGTCCGCACTGGTCCGTACTAGTCCATACTGGTCCATACTGGTCCGTACTGTTCCGTACTGGTCCATATTGGTCCGTGCTGGGCCGTACTGGTCCATACTGTTCCATACTGGTCCATACTGGTCCGTACTGGTCCATACTGGTCAGTACTGGTCTGTACTGGTGCATATTGGTCCATACTGGTCCACACTTCTCCGTACTGGTCCATCTGGTCCGTACTGGTCCGTACTGGTCCATACCGGTCCATACTGGTCCCGTACTGGTCCGTTCTGGTCCGCACTGGTCCATACGTCTCTGTACTGGTCCGTACTGGTCCATACTGGTCCATACTGGTCCGTACTTGTCCATGCTGGTCCATACTGCTCCTTACTGCCCCCTAGTGGTCCGTACTGGTCCGCAGTAGTTTGTACTGGTCTGTACTGTTCCGTTCTGGTGCGTACTGGTCCATAGTGGTCCGTACTGGTCTTTCTGCTCCGTACTGGTCCATAGTGGTCCGTACCGGTCCCTACTGGTCGGTACTGGTCCGTACTGGTCCATACTGGTCCGTACTGGTCGGTACTGGTCCGTACTGGTCCATACTGGTCCGTACTGGTCCGCACTGGTCCGTACTGGTCTGTACAGGAACGAACTGGTCCATACTGGTCCATACTGCTCTGTACTGCTCCCTAGTGGTCCGTACTGGTCCATACTGGTCCGTTCTGGTCCGTACTGGTCCGTACTTGTCCATAGTGGTCCGTACTGGTCCGTACTGGAGCATAGTGGTTTCCTACTGGTCCGTACTGGTCCACACTGGTCCCTACTGGTCCGTACTGCTCCGTATTGGTCCATACTGGTCCATACTGGTCCATACTGGTCTGTACTGGTCCATACTGGTCCATACTGCCCTGTACCGGTCCATACTGCTCCCTACTGGTCCGTACTCCTCCGTACTGGTCCGTACTGCTCCGCACTAGTCCATACTGGTCCGTACTGGTCGTACTCGTCCATAACGCGTCCATACTGGTCCGTACTGGTCCATACTGGTCCGTACTGGTCCGTAGTGGTCCATACTGATTCATACCGGTCCATACTGCTCCGTACTGCTCCGTACTGCTCCGTACTTGTCCATATGGTCCGTACTAGTCCGTATTGCTCCTTACTGGTCCGTATTGCTCCGTACTGGTGCGTAACGGTCCCTACCGGTCCATACTGGTCCGTACTGGTCCGTACTGGCTGTACTTGTCCATAGTGGTCCATACTGGTCCGTAATGTTCCGTACTGGTCCTTACTGATCCATACCGGTCCATACTGGTCCGTACCGGTCCATACCCGTCGCGTACCGGCCTGTACGGGTCCGTTCCGGTCCGCACCGGTCCGTGCCTGTCTCTTCCCGTCGATACCGGTCCGTTCCGGTCCGTACTGCTCAGTACTGGTCCATACTGGTCCGTACAGGTCCGTACCGGTCCGTACCGGTCTGTACTGGTCCATACCCGTCCGTACCAGTCCGTGTCCGGTCCGTACCGGTCCATACTGGTCCGTACCCGTCCGTACCGGTCAGTTCCGGTCCGTGCCGATCCATAACCGGTCCGTACCGGTCCCGTACTGGTCCGTATTGTTCCGTACTGGTCCATACTGTTCCAAAGTGTTCCGTACTGGTGCGTAGTGTCCTGTACTTTTCCATACTGGTCCGTACCGGTCTGTACTGGTCCTTACCTGTCCATTACAGGTCCGTACAGATCCGTTCCCGTCCGTACCGTCCGTACCTGTCCGTACCGGTCCTGTACCTGTCCGTACCCCTCCAAACCGGTCCGTTCCGGTCCGTACCGGTCCCGTACCGGTCCGTACCGGTCCGTTCCTCTCCGTTAGGTCCGTTCCCCTCCGTTCATGTACACTACTGGTCCGTACTGGTCCATACTGTTCCGTAGTGTTCCGTACTGGTGCGTAGTGTCCTGTACTTTTCCCCATACTGGTCCGTACTGGTCGGTACCTGGTCCATACTGGTCCGCACTGGTCCGTTCTGGTCCGCACTGGTCCATACTGTCCGTACCGGTCCGTATTGGTCCGTACTGGTCCGTACTGGTCTGTACTGGTCCGTACTGGTCCGTATTGCTCCGTACCGGTCCGTATTGGTCCGTACTAGTCCGTAGTGTTCCGTACTGGTCCGTATTGCTCCGTACTGGTGCGTACTGGTCCCTACCGGTCCATACTGGTCCGTACCGGTCCGTAACGGTCCGTTCCGGTCCGTACCGGTCCGTACCGGTCCATAATGTTCTGTAATGGTCTGTACTGGTCCGTATTGGCCTGTACTGGTCCGTACTGCTCTGTACTGGTCCGTTTCTGGTCTGTACGGGTCCGTACTGGTCCGTACTGTACCGTTCGGGTCCGTACTGGTCCGTAGTTGTCCATACTGATCCGTTCTGGTCCATACTGGTCCATACGGTTCCGTACTAGTCCATACTGGTCCGTACTGGTCCGTACCGGTCCGTACTGATCCGTACTGGCCCGTACTGGAACCGTAATGGTCTGTAGTGGTCCGTTTCTGGTCCGTACTGGTCCGTACCGGTCCATACCGGTCTGTACCGGTCCATACCGGTCCGTACCGGTCTGTACCGGTCCGTACCGGTCCATAATGCTCCGTACTGGTCCGTACTGGTCCGTACTTGTCAGTACCGGTCCGTACCGATCCGTACTGGTCTCAACCAGTCCGTTCTGTCCTTTCTGGCCCGTACTGGTCCGTACCGGCTCGTTGTGGTCCGTTCTGGTCCGTATTGGTCCATACGGGTCCGTACTGGTCCGTAGTGTCCGTACTGGTCCGTACTAGTCCATACTGGTCTGTACTGGGTCCGTACTGGTCCGTACTGGTCCGGTCTGGTCTGTACCAGTCCACACTGGTCTGTAGTGGTCCGTACTGGTCCGTAGTGGTCCATACTAGGGCCGTACTGGTCCGTACCGGTCCGTACCCGTCCATACCGGTCCATACGGTCCGTATTGGTCCGTACTGGTCTCATACTGGTCCATACTGGTCCAAACTGGTCTGTACTGGGCCAATACTGGACCATACTGGTCTGTACTGGGCCTTACCGTTCCGTACTGGTCCGTATTGCTCCGTACTGGTCCATACTGTTCCGTAGTGTTTCCGTACTGGTCCGTAGTGTTCCGTACTGGTCCATACTGGTCCGTACAGGTCTGTACTGGTCCTTACCCTCTCCGTACCGGTCCGTACCAGTCCGTTCCGGTCCGTACCTGTCCATACCGGTCCGTACCGGCCGGTTCCTCTCCGTCTGGTCCGTTCCGGTCCGTTCATGTCCGTAGCTGGTCCGTACTTGTCCATAGTGGTCCGTACTTGGCCATAGTGGTCCATACTGGACCATACTGGGCCCTACTCGTCCGTACTGGTCCGTACTGGTCCGTACTGGTTCATACTGGTCCATACCGCTGCATACCGGTCCGTTCTGGTCCGTTCTGGTCCGTACCGGTCCGTTCCTCTCCGTTCTGGTCCGTTCCGTACTGGTCCGTACTTGTCCATAGTGTTCTGTACTGGTCCGTAGTGTCCGTACTGGTCCATACTGGTCCGTACCGGTCCGTACCGGTCCTTACCTGTCCGTACCGGTCCGTATTGCTCCGTACTGGTCCATACTGTTCCGTAGTGTTCCGTACTGGTCCGTAGTGTTCTGTACCGGTCATACTGGTCCGTACCGGTCCGTTCCTCTCCGTTCTGGTCCGTTCCGGTCCGTTCTTGTCCGTACTGGTCCGTACTTGTCCATACTGGTCTGTAGTGTTCCGTACTTGTCCATACTGGTCCATACCGGTCCGTACTGGTCCGTTCTGGTCCGTACTGGTCTGTTCTGGTCCGTACTTGTCCGTACCGGTCCGTACTGGTCCGTACGGGGTCCGTACCGGTCCGTTCCTCTCCGTTCTGGTCCGTTCCGGTCCGTTCATGTCCGTAACTGGTCTGTACTTGTCCGTACTGGTCCGTACTTGTCCATAGTGGTCCATACTGGTCCGTACTGGTCCGTAGTGGTCCATACTGATCCATACCAGTCCATCCTGGTCCGTACTGGTCCGTACATGTCCATAGAGGTCCATACTGCTTCGTACTGGTCCGTAGTGGTCTGTACTGATCCATACCGGTCCGTACTGTCCGTACTGATCCGTACTGGTCCGTACTGGTCCGCACTGATCCCGTACTGGCCATACTGGACCGTAATGGTCCGTAGTGGTCCATACTGGGCCGTACTGGTCCGTACTGGTCTGTAGTGGTCCGTACTGGTCCGTACTGGTCTGTACTGGTCCATACTGGGGCCGTACTCGTCCGTACTGGTCCATACTGGTCCGTACTGGTTCATACTGGTCCATACCGGTGCATACCGGTCCGTTCTGGTCCGTTCTGGTCCGTACTGGTCCGTACCGCTGCGTACTGGTCCGTACTGTCCATAATGGTCCATACTGGTCCATACTGGTCCGTACCGGTCCGTTCCGCTCTGTACCGGTCCGTACCCGTCCGTACCGGTCCGTAATGTTCTGTAATGGTCCGTACAGTCCGTATTGGCCCGTACTGGTCCGTGCTGGTCCGTACTGGTCCGTACTGGTCCGTTCTGGTCTGTACTGGTCCGTACACGTGTCCGTTCGTACCGTTCGGGTCCGTACTGGTCCGTAGTTGTCCATACTGCTCCGTACTTGTCCATATGGTCCGTACGGTTCCGTACTAGTCCATACTGGTCTGTACTGGTCCCGTACTGGGCCGTACTGGTCGCCGTTCTGGTCCGTATCGGTCCGTATTGGTCCGTACTAGTCCGTATTGTTCCGTACTGGTCCGTATTGCTCCGCACTGGTGCGCACTGGTTCATACTGGTCCGTATTGGTCCGTAGTGTTCCGTAATGGTCCGTACAGGTCCGTAGTGGTCATACTGGGCCGTACTGGTCAGTACTGGTCCGTACCAGTCTGTACCGGTCTGTACCGGTCCGTAATGCTCCGTACTGGTCCGTACTGGTCCGTACTTGTCCATAGTGTTCCGTACTGGTCCGTACTAGTCCGTACTGGGCCATAGTGGGCCGTACCCTTCCATACCGGTCCCTACTGGCCGGTTTCCTCTCCGTTCTGGTCCGTTCCGGTCCATGTCATGTCCGTACTGGTCCGTACTTGTCCATACTGGTCCGTATTTGTCCATACTGGTCCCTACTGGTCCGTACTGGTCCGTACTGGTTCATACTGGTCCATACTGTTCCATACTGTTCTGTACTGGTCTGTACTGGTCTGTAATAGTCCATACTGGTCCGTACTTGACCGTACTGGTCCGTAATGGTCCATACTGTTCCATACTGCTCCATACTAGTCCGTTCTGGTCCGTTCTGGTCTGTTCTGGTTCGCATTGGTCCATACTGGTCCATACTGGTCCGTACTGGTCCATACTGTTCCATAAAGGTCCGTACTGGTCCGTACTGGTTCGTATTGGTCCGTACTGCTCCGTACTGGTCCGTACTTGCTCCGTACTGGTCCGTATCGCTCCGTACCGGTCCGTAATGGTCCATACTGGTCCATACTGGTCCATACTGCTCCATACTGGTCCGTTCTGGTCTGTTCTGGTCCGCATTGGCCCATACTGGTCCGTACTGGTATGTACCGGTCCATACTGGTCCATACAGGTATGTACTGGTCCATACTGGTCCATACAGGTCCGTACTGGTCCGTACTGGTCCGTACTGGTCCGTAATGGTCCTTAGTGGTCCGTACTGGTGCATACCATTCTGTTCTGGTCCGTTCTGGTCCGTACTGGTCCGTACCGGTCCGTTCTGGTCCGTACTGGTCCATACTGGTCCGTACTGGTCCGTAATGGTCCTTAGTGGTCCGTACTGGTCCAACCGGTCCGTTCTGGTCCTTTCTGGCCCGTACTGGTCCGTACCGGCTCGTTCTGGTCCGTTCTGGTCCGTACTGGTCCATACGGGTCCGTACTGGTCCGTAGTGGTCCGTACTGGTCCGTACTAGTCCATACTGGTCTGTACTGGTCCGTACTGGTCCGTACTGGTCCGTTCTGGTCCGTACCGGTCCACACTGGTCTGTAGTGGTCCGTACTGGTCCGTAGTGGTCCATACTGGGCCGTACTGGTCCGTACCGGTCCGTACCCGTCCATACCGGTCCATACCGGTCCGTATTGGTCCGTACTGGTCCATACTGGTCCATACTGGTCCAAACTGGTCTGTACTGGGCCATACTGGACCATACTGGTCTGTACTGGGCCTTACCGTTCCGTACTGGTCCGTATTGCTCCGTACTGGTCCATACTGTTCCGTAGTGTTCCGTACTGGTCGTAGTGTTCCGTACTGGTCCATACTGGTCGTACAGGTCTGTACTGGTCCTTACCTCTCCGTACCGGTCCGTACCAGTCCGTTCCGGTCCGTACCTGTCCGTACCGGTCCGTACCCGTCCGTACCGCTCCGTATCTGTCACTACCGGTCCGTACCGGTCCGTACCGGTCCATACTGGTCCGTACCAGTCCGTTCCTCTCTGTTCTGGTCTGTTCCGGTCCGTTCTTGTCCGTACTGGTCCGTACTTGTCCATACTTGTCCGTACTGGTCCGTACCGGTCCGTACCGGTCCGTACTAATCTGTATTGGTCCGTACTGGTCCGTATTCGTCCGTGCTGGTCAATACTGTTCCGTAGTGTTCCGTACTGGTCCGTACTGGTCCGTACTGTTCCATACTGGTCCGTACTGGTCCATACTGCTCCGTACTGCCCCCTAGTATTCCGTACGGGTCCGTAGTAGTCTGTACTGGTCCGTACTGGTCCGTTCTGGTCCGTACTGGTCCATAGTGGTCCGTACTGGTCCGTTCTGGCCCGTACTGGTCCATAGTGGTCCGTACTGGTCCATATTGGTCCGTACTGGTCCGTACTGGTCCATACTGGTCCGTTCTGGTCCGTAGTGCTCCGCATTGGTCCGTACTGCTCCGTACTAGTCCGTACTGGTCCATCCTGGACCGTACTGTTCCGTACTGGTCCATATTGGTCCGTGCTGGGCTGTACTGGTCCATACTGTTCCATACTGGTCGGTACTGGTCCGTACTGGTCCATACTGGTCCATACTAGTCAGTACTGGTCTGTACTGGTGCATATTGGTCCATACTGGTCCACACTGCTCCGTACTGGTCCATACTGGTCCGTACTGGTCCGTACTGTTCCGTACTGGTCCATATTGGTCCGTTCTGGTCCGCACTGGTCCGTACTAGTCCATACTGGTCCATACTGGTCCGTACTGTTCCGTACTGGTCCATATTGGTCCGTGCTGGGCCGTACTGGTCCATACTGTTCCATACTGGTCCGTACTGGTCCGTACTGGTCCATACTGGTCCGTACTGGTCTGTACTGGTGCATATTGTTCCATACTGGTCCACACTTCTCCGTACTGGTCCATACTGGTCCGTACTGGTCCGTACTGGTCCATACTGGTCCATACTGGTCCGTACTTGTCCATGCTGGTCCATACTGCTCCTTACTGCCCCCTAGTGGTCCATACTGGTCCGCAGTAGTTTGTACTGGTCTGTACTGTTCCGTTCTGGTGCGTACTGGTCCATAGTGGTCCGTACTGGTCCTTTCTGCTCCGTACTGGTCCATAGTGGTCCGTACCGGTCCCTACTGGTCGGTACTGGTCCGTACTGGTCCATACTGGTCCGTACTGGTCGGTACTGGTCCGTACTGGTCCATACTGGTCCGTACTGGTCCGCACTGGTCCGTACTGGTCTGTACAGGAACGAACTGGTCCATACTGGTCCATACTGCTCTGTACTGCTCCCTAGTGGTCCGTACTGGTCCATACTGGTCCGTTCTGGTCCGTACTGGTCCGTACTGGTCCATAGTGGTCCGTACTGGTCCGTACTGGAGCATAGTGGTTCCTACTGGTCCGTACTGGTCCACACTGGTCCCTACTGGTCCGTACTGCTCCGTATTGGTCCATACTGGTCCATACTGGTCCATACTGGTCTGTACTGGTCCATACTGGTCCATACTGCCCTGTACCGGTCCATACTGCTCCCTACTGGTCCGTACTCCTCCGTACTGGTCCGTACTGCTCCGCACTAGTCCATACTGGTCCGTACTGGTTCGTACTCGTCCATACCGGTCCATACTGGTCCGTACTGGTCCCTACTGTTCCGTACTGGTCCGTAGTGGTCCATACTGATTCATACCGGTCCATACTGGTCCGTACTGCTCCGTACTGCTCCGTACTTGTCCATATTGGTCCGTACCGGTCCGTACCGGTCCTCACCTGTCTGTACCGGTCGGTACCTGTCCGTACCGGTCCGTATTGGTCTGTACTGGTCCGTACTGGTCCGTACTGGTCCGTACCGGTCCGTATTGCTCCGTACCGGTCCGTATTGCTCCGTACCGGTCCATATTGGTCCGTACTAGTCCGTATTGCTCCTTACTGGTCCGTATTGCTCCGTACTGGTGCGTAACGGTCCCTACCGGTCCATACTGGTCCGTACTGGTCCGTACTGGTCTGTACTTGTCCATAGTGGTCCATACTGGTCCGTAATGTTCCGTACTGGTCCTTACTGATCCATACCGGTCCATACTGGTCCGTACCGGTCCGTACCCGTCCGTACCGGCCTGTACGGGTCCGTTCCGGTCCGCACCGGTCCGTACCTGTCTCTTCCCGTCGATACCGGTCCGTTCCGGTCCGTACTGCTCAGTACTGGTCCATACTGGTCCGTACAGGTCCGTACCGGTCCGTACCGGTCTGTACTGGTCCATACCCGTCCGTACCAGTCCGTTCCGGTCCGTACCGGTCCATACTGGTCCGTACCCGTCCGTACCGGTCCGTTCCGGTCCGTGCCGATCCATACCGGTCCGTACGGGTCCGTACTGGTCCGTATTGTTCCGTACTGGTCCATACTGTTCCAAAGTGTTCCGTACTGGTGCGTAGTGTCCTGTACTTTTCCATACTGGTCCGTACCGGTCTGTACTGGTCCTTACCTGTCCATACAGGTCCGTACAGATCCGTTCCCGTCTGTACCGGTCCGTACCTGTCCGTACCTGTCCGTACCTGTCCGTACCCCTCCAAACCGGTCCGTTCCGGTCCGTACCGGTCCGTACCGGTCCGTACCGGTCCGTTCCTCTCCGTTAAGGTCCGTTCCCGTCCGTTCATGTACATACTGGTCCGTACTGGTCCATACTGTTCCGTAGTGTTCCGTACTGGTGCGTAGTGTCCTGTACTTTTCCATACTGGTCCGTACTGGTCGGTACTGGTCCATACTGGTCCGCACTGGTCCGTTCTGGTCCGCACTGGTCCATACTGGTCCGTACCGGTCCGTATTGGTCCGTACTGGTCCGTACTGGTCCGTACTGGTCCGTACTGGTCCGTATTGCTCCGTACTGGTGCGTACTGGTCCCTACCGGTCCATACTGGTCCGTACCGGTCCGTAACGGTCCGTTCCGGTCCGTACCGGTCCATAATGTTCTGTAATGGTCTGTACTGGTCCGTATTGGCCTGTACTGGTCCGTACTACTCTGTACTGGTCCGTTCTGGTCTGTACGGGTCCGTACTGGTCCGTACTGTACCGTTCGGGTCCGTACTGGTCCGTAGTTGTCCATACTGATCCGTTCTGGTCCATACTGGTCCATACGGTTCCGTACTAGTCCATACTGGTCCGTACTGGTCCGTACCGGTCCGTACTGATCCGTACTGGCCCGTACTGGACCGTAATGGTCTGTAGTGGTCCGTTCTGGTCCGTACTGGTCCGTACCGGTCCATACCAGTCTGTACCGGTCCATACCGGTCCGTACCGGTCTGTACCGGTCCGTACCGGTCCACAATGCTCCGTACTGGTCCGTACTGGTCCGTACTTGTCAGTACCGGTCCGTACCGATCCGTACTGGTCCAACCAGTCCGTTCTGGTCCTTTCTGGCCCGTACTGGTCCGTACCGGCTCGTTGTGGTCCGTTCTGGTCCGTACTGGTCCGTACTGGTCTGTACTTGTCCATAGTGGTCCATACTGGTCCGTAATGTTCCGTACTGGTCCTTACTGATCCGTACCGGTCCATACTGGTCCGTACCGGTCCGTACCCGTCCGTTCATGCCTGTACGGGTCCGTTCCGGTCCGCACCGGTCCGTACCTTTCTCTTCCCGTCGATACCGGTCCGTTCCGGTCCGTACTGCTCAGTACTGGTCCATACTGGTCCGTACAGGTCCGTACCGGTCCGTACCGGTCTGTACTGGTCCATACCCGTCCGTACCAGTCCGTTCCGGTCCGTACCGGTCCATACTGGTCCGTACCCGTCCGTACCGGTCCGTTCCGGTCCGTGCCGATCCATACCGGTCCGTACCGGTCCGTACTGGTCCGTATTGTTCCGTACTTGTCCATACTGTTCCAAAGTGTTCCGTACTGGTGCGTAGTGTCCTGTACTTTTCCATACTGGTCCGTACCGGTCTGTACTGGTCCTTACCTGTCCATACAGGTCCGTACAGATCCGTTCCCGTCCGTACCGGTCCGTACCTGTCCGTACCGGTCCGTACCTGTCCGTACCCCTCCAAACCGGTCCGTTCCGGTCCGTACCGGTCCGTACCGGTCCGTACCGGTCCGTTCCTCTCCGTTAAGGTCCGTTCCCGTCCGTTCATGTACATACTGGTCCGTACTGGTCCATACTGTTCCGTAGTGTTCGGTACTGGTGCGTAGTGTCCTGTACTTTTCCATACTGGTCCGTACTGGTCGGTACTGGTCCATACTGGTCCGCACTGGTCCGTTCTGGTCCGCACTGGTCCATACTGGTCCGTACCGGTCCGTATTGGTCCGTACTGGTCCGTACTGGTCCGTACTGGTCCGTACTGGTCCGTATTGCTCCGTACCGGTCCGTATTGGTCCGTACTAGTCCGTAGTGTTCCGTACTGGTCCGTATTGCTCCGTACTGGTCCGTACTGGTCCCTACCGGTCCATACCGGTCTGTACCGGTCCATACCGGTCCGTACCGGTCTGTACCGGTCCGTACCGGTCCATAATGCTCCGTACTGGTCCGTACTGGTCCGTACTTGTCAGTACCGGTCCGTACCGATCCGTACTGGTCCAACCAGTCCGTTCTGGTCCTTTCTGGCCCGTACTGGTCCGTACCGGCTCGTTGTGGTCCGTTCTGGTCCGTATTGGTCCATACGGGTCCGTACTGGTCCGTAGTGGTCCGTACTGGTCCGTACTAGTCCATACTGGTCTGTACTGGTCCGTACTGGTCCGTACTGGTCCGTTCTGGTCCGTACCAGTCCACACTGGTCTGTAGTGGTCCGTACTGGTCCGTAGTGGTCCATACTGGGCCGTACTGGTCCGTACCGGTCCGTACCCGTCCATACCGGTCCATACCGGTCCGTATTGGTCCGTACTGGTCCATACTGGTCCATACTGGTCCAAACTGGTCTGTACTGGGCCATACTGGACCATACTGGTCTGTACTGGGCCTTACCGTTCCGTACTGGTCCGTATTGCTCCGTACTGGTCCATACTGTTCCGTAGTGTTCCGTACTGGTCCGTAGTGTTCCGTACTGGTCCATACTGGTCCGTACAGGTCTGTACTGGTCCTTACCTCTCCGTACCGGTCCGTACCAGTCCGTTCCGGTCCGTACCTGTCCATACCGGTCCGTACCGGCCGGTTCCTCTCCGTTCTGGTCCGTTCCGGTCCGTTCATGTCCGTACTGGTCCGTACTTGTCCATAGTGGTCCGTACTTGGCCATAGTGGTCCATACTGGACCATACTGGGCCCTACTCGTCCGTACTGGTCCGTACTGGTCCGTACTGGTTCATACTGGTCCATACCGCTGCATACCGGTCCGTTCTGGTCCGTTCTGGTCCGTACCGGTCCGTTCCTCTCCGTTCTGGTCCGTTCCGTACTGGTCCATACTTGTCCATAGTGTTCTGTACTGGTCCGTAGTGTTCCGTACTGGTCCATACTGGTCCGTACCGGTCCGTACCGGTCCTTACCTGTCCGTACCGGTCCGTATTGCTCCGTACTGGTCCATACTGTTCCGTAGTGTTCCGTACTGGTCCGTAGTGTTCTGTACCGGTCCATACTGGTCCGTACCGGTCCGTTCCTCTCCGTTCTGGTCCGTTCCGGTCCGTTCTTGTCCGTACTGGTCCGTACTTGTCCATACTGGTCTGTAGTGTTCCGTACTTGTCCATACTGGTCCATACCGGTCCGTACTGGTCCGTTCTGGTCCGTACTGGTCTGTTCTGGTCCGTACTTGTCCGTACCGGTCCGTACTGGTCCGTACGGGTCCGTACCGGTCCGTTCCTCTCCGTTCTGGTCCGTTCCGGTCCGTTCATGTCCGTACTGGTCTGTACTTGTCCGTACTGGTCCGTACTTGTCCATAGTGGTCCATACTGGTCCGTACTGGTCCGTAGTGGTCCATACTGATCCATACCAGTCCATCCTGGTCCGTACTGGTCCGTACTTGTCCATAGAGGTCCATACTGCTTCGTACTGGTCCGTAGTGGTCCGTACTGATCCATACCGGTCCGTACTGTTCCGTACTGATCCGTACTGGTCCGTACTGGTCCGTACTGATCCGTACTGGCCATACTGGACCGTAATGGTCCGTAGTGGTCCATACTGGGCCGTACTGGTCCGTACTGGTCTGTAGTGGTCCGTATTGGTCCGTACTGGTCTGTACTGGTCCATACTGGTCTGTACTCGTCCGTACTGGTCCATACTGGTCCGTACTGGTTCATACTGGTCCATACCGGTGCATACCGGTCCGTTCTGGTCCGTTCTGGTCCGTACTGGTCCGTACCGCTGCGTACTGGTCCGTACTGGTCCATAATGGTCCATACTGGTCCATACTGGTCCGTACCGGTCCGTTCCGCTCTGTACCGGTCCGTACCCGTCCGTACCGGTCCGTAATGTTCTGTAATGGTCCGTACCAGTCCGTATTGGCCCGTACTGGTCCGTGCTGGTCCGTACTGGTCCGTACTGGTCCGTTCTGGTCTGTACTGGTCCGTACCGGTCCGTTCGGTACCGTTCGGGTCCGTACTGGTCCGTAGTTGTCCATACTGCTCCGTACTTGTCCATAATGGTCCGTACGGTTCCGTACTAGTCCATACTGGTCTGTACTGGTCCGTACTGGCCGTACTGGTCCGTTCTGGTCCGTATCGGTCCGTATTGGTCCGTACTAGTCCGTATTGTTCCGTACTGGTCCGTATTGCTCCGCACTGGTGTGCACTGGTTCATACTGGTCCGTATTGGTCCGTAGTGTTCCGTACTGGTCCGTACAGGTCCGTAGTGGTCCATACTGGGCCGTACTGGTCAGTACTGGTCCGTACCGGTCTGTACCGGTCTGTACCGGTCCGTAATGCTCCGTTCTGGTCCGTACTGGTCTGTACTTGTCCATAGTGTTCCGTACTGGTCCGTACTAGTCCGTACTGGGCCATAGTGGGCCGTACCCTTCCATACCGGTCCCTACTGGCCGGTTCCTCTCCGTTCTGGTCCGTTCCGGTCCATTCATGTCCGTACTGGTCCGTACTTGTCCATACTGGTCCGTATTTGTCCATACTGGTCCCTACTGGTCCGTACTGGTCCGTACTGGTTCATACTGGTCCATACTGTTCCATACTGTTCTGTACTGGTCTGTACTGGTCTGTAATAGTCCATACTGGTCCGTACTTGACCGTACTGGTCCGTAATGGTCCATACTGTTCCATACTGCTCCATACTAGTCCGTTCTGGTCCGTTCTGGTCTGTTCTGGTTCGCATTGGTCCATACTGGTCCGTACTGGTCCGTACTGGTCCATACTGTTCCATAAAGGTCCGTACTGGTCCGTACTGGTTCGTATTGGTCCGTACTGCTCCGTACTGGTCCGTACTGCTCCGTACTGGTCCGTATCGCTCCGTACCGGTCCGTAATGGTCCATACTGGTCCATACTGGTCCATACTGCTCCATACTGGTCCGTTCTGGTCTGTTCTGGTCCGCATTGGCCCATACTGGTCCGTACTGGTATGTACCGGTCCATACTGGTCCATACAGGTATGTACTGGTCCATACTGGTCCATACAGGTCCATACTGGTCCATACAGGTCCGTACTGGTCCGTACTGGTCCGTACTGGTCCGTAATGGTCCTTAGTGGTCCGTACTGGTGCATACCATTCTGTTCTGGTCCGTTCTGGTCCGTACTGGTCCGTACCGGTCCGTTCTGGTCCGTACTGGTCCATACTGGTCCGTACTGGTCCGTAATGGTCCTTAGTGGTCCGTACTGGTGCATACCGGTCCGTTCTGGTCAGTTCTGGTCCGTATTGTTCCGTACCGGTCCATACTGGTCCATACTGGTCCGTACTGGTCCGTACTGGTCCGTAGTGGTCCATACTGGGCCGTACTGGTCCGTACCGGTCCGTACCCGTCCATACCGGTCCATACTGGTCCGTAGTGGTCCGTAGTGGTCCGTACTGGTCCATACCGGTCCATACTGGTCCAAACTGGTCTGTACTGGGCCATATTGGTCTGTACAGGGCCTTACCGTTCCGTACTGGTCCGTACTGGTCCGTACTGGTCCGTACTTGTCCATAGCGTTCCGTACTGGTCCGTGCTGGTCCGTACTGGTCCATAATGTTCCTTAGTGGTCCGTACCGGTGCATACCGGTCCGTTCTGGTCAGTTCTGGTCCGTATTGTTCCGTATCGGTCCGTACTGGTCCGTACTGGTCTGTTCTGGTCCGTACTTGTCCGTACTGGTCCGTACCAGTCCGTACTGGTCCGTACCGGACCGTTCCTCTCCGTTCTGGTCCGTTCCGGTCCGTTCATGTCCGTACTGGTCCGTACTTGTCCATACTGGTCCGTACTGGTTCATACTGGTCCATACCGGTGCATACCGGTCCGTACTGGTCCGTACTGGTCCGTACTTGTCCATAGTGTTCCGTACTGGTCCGTACTGATCCATACCGGTCCATACTGGTCCGTACTGGTCCGTACTGGTCCGTACTTGTCCATAGTGTTCCGTACTGGTCCGTTGTGTTCCGTACTGGTCTGTACTGGTCCGTAATGGTCCATACTGGTCCGTACTTGTCCGTACTGGTCCGTAATGGTCCATACTGGTCCATACTGCTCCATACTGCTCCATACTGGTCCGTTCTGGTCTGTTCTGGTCCGCATTGGTCCATACTGGTCCGTACTGATCCGTACTGGTCCATACTGGTCCATACAGGTCCGTACTGGTCCGTACTGGTTCGTACTTGTCCGTACTGGTCTGTACTCGTCTGTACAGGTCCATACTGGTCAGTACTGCCCCGTAGTGGTCCATACTGGTGCATACCGGACCATTGGGGTCCTTTCTGGCCTGTACTGGTCCGTACTAGTCCATACTGGTCCGTACTGGTCCGTACTGGTCCGTACTTGTCCATAGTGGTCCATACTGGTCCGTACTGGTCAGTACCGGTCCCTACCGGTCCATACCGGCCTGTACGGGTCCGTACCGGTCCGTACCGGTCCGTACCGGTCTGTACCGATCTGTTCCGATCCGTACCGGTCCGTACCCGTCCTTACCCGTCCGTACCGGTCCGTACCGATCCGTACTGATCCGTACTGGTCCATACTGGACCGTACTGCTCCGTAATGGCCATACTGGACCGTAATGGTCCGTAGTGGTCCATACTGGGCCGTACTGCTCCGTACTGGTCTGTACTGGTCCGTACTGGTCCGTACCGGTCCGTACCGGTCTGTTCCGGTCCGTACCCCTCCGTAGTCGTCCGTACCGGTCTGTACCTGTCCGTACCCCTCGGTACCGGTCCGTACCCGTCCGTACCGGTCCATACCGGTCCGTACCGGTCCGTTCCTCTCCGTTCTGGTCCGTTGCGGTCCGTTCATGTCCGTACTGGTCCGTACTTGTCCATACTGGTCCGTACAGGTCCGTAGTGGTCCATACAGATCCATACCGGTCCATACTGGTCCGTACTGGTCCGTACTGGTCCGTACCTGTCCATAGTGTTCCGTACTGATCCATACCGGTCCGTACCGATCCGTACGGATCCGTACTGGTCCATACTGGACTGTACTGCTCCGTACTGGCCATACTGGACCGTAATGGTCCGTAGTGGTCCATACTGGGCCGTACTGCTCCGTACTGGTCTGTACTGGTCCGTACCGGTCCGTACCGGTCCGTACCGGTCCGTTCCGGTCCGTACCCCTCCGTACCGGTCCGTTCCGGTCCGTGCCGGCCCATACCAGTCCGTACCAATCCGTTCCTCTCCGTTCTGGTCCGTTGCGGTCCGTTCATGTCCGTACTGGTCCGTACTTGTCCATACTGGTCCGTACTTGGCCATAGTGGTCCATACTGGTCCGTACTGGTCCGTACAGGTCCGTACTGGTCCATACTTGTCCGTAGTGGTCCGTAGTGGTCCGTACTGATCCATACCGGTCCGTACTGTTCCATACTGGTCCGTACTGGTCCGTACTGGTCCGTACCGGTCCGTACTGGCCATACTGGACCGTAATGGTCCGTAGTGGTCTAAATGGGCCGTACTGGTCCATACTGGTCTGTACTGGTCTGTACTGGTCCATACTGTTCCGTACTGGTCTGTACTGGTCCATACTGGGCCGTACTCGTCCGTACTGGTCCGTACTGGTTCATACTGGTCCATACCGCAGCATACCGGTCCGTTCTGGTACGTTCTGGTCCGTACCGGTCCGTTCCTCTCCGTTCTGGTCCGTTCCGTACAGGTCCGTACTTGTCCATAGTGTTCCGTACTGGTCCGTAGTGTTCCGTACTGGTCCATACTGGTCCGTACCGGTCCGTACCGGCCCTTACCTGTCCGTACCGGTCCGTACCGGTCCGTTCCGGTCTGTACCGGTCCGTGCCGGTCCGTACCCGTTCGTACCGGTCCATACTGGTCCGTACCCGTCCGTTCCTCTCCGTTCTGGTCCGTTCCGGTCCGTTCATGTCCGTACTGGTCCGTACTTGTCCATACTGGTCCGTACTGGTCTGTAGTGGTCCATACTGGTCCGTACTGGTCTGTAGTGGTCCATACTGGTCCGTACTGGTCCGTACTTGTCCATAGTGATCCATACTGGTCCGTACTGGTCCGTAGTGGTCCGTACTGATCCATACCGGTCCGTACTGTTCCCTACTGATCTGTACTGGTCCGTACTGGTCCGTACTGATCTGTACTGTCCATACTGGACCGTAATGGTCCATAGTGGTCCATACTGGGCCGTACTGGTCTGTACTGGTCCGTAGTGGTCTGTACTGGTCCGTACTGTTCCGTACTGGTCTGTACTGGTCCATACTGGGCCGTACTCGTCCGTACTGGTCCATACTGGTCCGTACTGGTTCATACTGGTCCATACCGGTGCATACCGGTCCGTTCTGGTCCTTTCTGGTCCGTACCGGTCCGTTCCTCTCCGTTCTGGTCCGTTCCGTACAGGTCCGTACTTGTCCATAGTGTTCCGTACTGGTCCGTAGTGTTCCGTACTGGTCCATACTGGTCCGTACCAGTCCGTACCGGTCCTTACCTGTTCGTACCGGTCCGTACCAGTCCGTTCCGGTCCGTTCCGGTCCGTGCCGGTCCATACCGGTCCGTACCGGTCCGTACTGGTCCGTATTGCTCCATACTGGTCCATACTGTTCCGTAGTGTTCCGTACTGGTCCGTTGTGTTCCGTACATGTCCATACTGGTCCGTACCGGTCTGTACTGGTCCTTACCTGTCCGTACCGGTCTGTACGGGTCCGTTCTTTTCCGTTCCGGTCCGTACCGGTCCGTACCGGTCCGTACCGGTCCGTTCCTCTCCGTTCTGGTCCGTACCGTTCTGTACCGGTCCGTACCGGTCCATACCGGTCCGTTCCTGTTTGTACTGGTCAGTACTTGTCCATACTGGTCCATACTGGTCTGTACTGGTCCGTAGTGGTCCGTACTGGTCCATACTGGTCCGTAGTGGTCCATACTGGGCCGTACACGTCCGTACCGGTCCGTACCGGTCTGAACCGGTCCGTACTGGTTCATACTGGTCCATACCGCTGCATACCGGTCCGTTCTGGTCCGTTCTGGTCCGTACCGGTCCGTTCCTCTCCGTTCTGGTCCGTTCCGTACTGGTCCGTACTTGTCCATAGTGTTCCGTACTGGTCCGTAGTGTTCCGTACTGGTCCATACTGGTCCGTACCGGTCCGTACCGGTCCTTACCTGTCCGTACCGGTCCGTACCGGTCCGTTCCGGTCTGTACCGGTCCGTACCGGTCCGTACCCGTCCGTACCGGTCCATACTGGTCCGTACCCGTCCGTTCCTCTCCGTTCTGGTCCGTTCCGGTCCGTTCATGTCCGTACTGGTCCGTACTTGTCCATACTGGTCCGTACTGGTCTGTAGTGGTCCATACTGGTCCGTACTGGTCCGTACTTGTCCATAGTGATCCATACTGGTCCGTACTGGTCCATACTGGTCCGTACTGATCCGTACTGGTCCATCCTGTTCCCTACTGATCTGTACTGGTCCGTACTGGTCCGTACTGATCTGTACTGTCCATACTGGACCGTAATGGTCCGTAGTGGTCCATACTGGGCCGTACTGGTCCGTACTGGTCCGTAGTGGTCTGTACTGGTCCGTACTGTTCCGTACTGGTCTGTACTGGTCCATACTGGGCCGTACTCATCCGTACTGGTCCATACTGGTCCGTACTGGTTCATACTGGTCCATACCGGTGCATACCGGTCCGTTCTGGTCCTTTCTGGTCTGTACCGGTCCGTTCCTCTCCGTTCTGGTCCGTTCCGTACAGGTCCGTACTTGTCCATAGTGTTCCGTACTGGTCCGTAGTGTTCCGTACTGGTCCATACTGGTCCGTACCAGTCCGTACCGGTCCTTACCTGTTCGTACCGGTCCGTACCAGTCCGTTCCGGTCCGTTCCGGTCCGTGCCGGTCCATACCGGTCCGTACCGGTCCGTACTGGTCCGTATTGCTCCGTACTGGTCCATACTGTTCCGTAGTGTTCCGTACTGGTCCGTTGTGTTCCGTACATGTCCATACTGGTCCGTACCGGTCTGTACTGGTCCTTACCTGTCCGTACCGGTCTGTACGAGTCTGTTCTGGTCCGTTCCGGTAAGTACCGGTCCGTACCGGTCCGTTCCGGTCCGTACCCCTCCGTACCGGTCCGTTCCGGTCCGTGCCGGCCCATACCAGTCCGTACCAATCCGTTCCTCTCCGTTCTGGTCCGTTGCGGTCCGTTCATGTCCGTACTGGTCCGTACTTGTCCATACTGGTCCGTACTTGGCCATAGTGGTCCATACTGGTCCGTACTGGTCCGTACAGGTCCGTACTGGTCCATACTTGTCTGTAGTGGTCCGTAGTGGTCCGTACTGATCCATACTGGTCCGTACTGTTCCATACTGGTCCGTACTGGTCCGTACTGGTCCGTACTGGTCCGTACTGGCCATACTGGACCGTAATGGTCCGTAGTGGTCTAAATGGGCCGTACTGGTCCATACTGGTCTGTACTGGTCTGTACTGGTCCATACTGTTCCGTACTGGTCTGTACTGGTCCATACTGGGCCGTACTCGTCCGTACTGGTCCGTACTGGTTCATACTGGTCCATACCGCAGCATACCGGTCCGTTCTGGTACGTTCTGGTCCGTACCGGTCCGTTCCTCTCCGTTCTGGTCCGTTCCGTACAGGTCCGTACTTGTCCATAGTGTTCCGTACTGGTCCGTAGTGTTCCGTACTGGTCCATACTGGTCCGTACCGGTCCGTACCGGCCCTTACCTGTCCGTACCGGTCCGTACCGGTCCGTTCCGGTCTGTACCGGTCCGTACCGGTCCGTACCCGTTCGTACCGGTCCATACTGGTCCGTACCCGTCCGTTCCTCTCCGTTCTGGTCCGTTCCGGTCCGTTCATGTCCGTACTGGTCCGTACTTGTCCATACTGGTCCGTACTGGTCTGTAGTGGTCCATACTGGTCCGTACTGGTCCGTACTTGTCCATAGTGATCCATACTGGTCCGTACTGGTCCGTACTGGTCCGTACTGATCCATACCGGTCCGTACTGTTCCCTACTGATCTGTACTGGTCCGTACTGGTCCGTACTGATCTGTACTGTCCATACTGGACCTTAATGGTCCATAGTGGTCCATACTGGGCCGTACTGGTCTGTACTGGTCCGTAGTGGTCTGTACTGGCCCGTACTGTTCCGTACTGGTCTGTACTGGTCCATACTGGGCCGTACTCGTCCGTACTGGTCCATACTGGTCCGTACTGGTTCATACTGGTCCATACCGGTGCATACCGGTCCGTTCTGGTCCTTTCTGGTCCGTACCGGTCCGTTCCTCTCCGTTCTGGTCCATTCCGTACAGGTCCGTACTTGTCCATAGTGTTCCGTACTGGTCCGTAGTGTTCCGTACTGGTCCATACTGGTCCGTACCAGTCCGTACCGGTCCTTACCTGTTCGTACCGGTCCGTACCAGTCCGTTCCGGTCCGTTCCGGTCCGTGCCGGTCCGTACCGGTCCGTACCGGTCCGTACCGGTCCGTTCCTCTCCGTTCTGGTCCGTACCGTTCTGTACCGGTCCGTACCGGTCCATACCGGTCCGTTCCTGTTTGTACTGGTCAGTACTTGTCCATACTGGTCCGTACTGGTCCGTACTGGTCCGTAGTGGTCCGTACTGGTCCATACTGGTCCGTAGTGGTCCATACTGGGCCGTACAGGTCCGTACCGGTCCGTACCGGTCTGAACCGGTCCGTACTGGTTCATACTGGTCCATACCGCTGCATACCGGTCCGTTCTGGTCCGTTCTGGTCCGTACCGGTCCGTTCCTCTCCGTTCTGGTCCGTTCCGTACTGGTCCGTACTTGTCCATAGTGTTCCGTACTGGTCCGTAGTGTTCCGTACTGGTCCATACTGGTCCGTACCGGTCCGTACCGGTCCTTACCTGTCCGTACCGGTCCGTACCGGTCCGTTCCGGTCTGTACCGGTCCGTACCGGTCCGTACCCGTCCGTACCGGTCCATACTGGTCCGTACCCGTCCGTTCCTCTCCGTTCTGGTCCGTTCCGGTCCGTTCATGTCCGTACTGGTCCGTACTTGTCCATACTGGTCCGTACTGGTCTGTAGTGGTCTATACTGGTCCGTACTGGTCCGTACTTGTCCATAGTGATCCATACTGGTCCGTACTGGTCCGTAGTGGTCCGTACTGATCCATACCGGTCCGTACTGTTCCGTACTGATCTGTACTGGTCCGTACTGGTCCGTACTGATCTGTACTGGCCATACTGGACCGTAATGGTCCGTAGTGGTCCATACTGGGCCGTACTGGTCCGTACTGGTCCGTAGTGGTCTGTACTGGTCCGTACTGTTCCGTACTGGTCTGTACTGGTCCATACTGGGCCGTACTCGTCCGTACTGGTCCATACTGGTCCGTACTGGTTCATACTGGTCCATACCGGTGCATACCGGTCCGTTCTGGTCCTTTCTGGTCCGTACCGGTCCGTTCCTCTCCGTTCTGGTCCGTTCCGTACAGGTCCGTACTTGTCCATAGTGTTCCGTACTGGTCCGTAGTGTTCCGTACTGGTCCATACTGGTCCGTACCGGTCCGTACCGGTCCTTACCTGTTCGTACCGGTCCGTTCCGGTCTGTACCGGTCCATACTGGTCCGTACCAGTCCGTTCCGGTCCGTTCCGGTCCGTGCCGGTCCATACCGGTCCGTACCGGTCCGTACTGGTCCGTATTGCTCCGTACTGGTCCATACTGTTCCGTAGTGTTCCGTACTGGTCCGTTGTGTTCCGTACATGTCCATACTGGTCCGTACCGGTCTGTACCGGTCCGTACCGGTCCGTACCGGTCCGTACGGGTCCGTTCTGGTCCGTTCCGGTCCGTACCGGTCCGTACCGGTCCGTACCGGTCCGTTCCTCTCCGTTCTGGTCTGTACCGTTCTGTACCGGTCCGTACCGGTCCATACCGGTCCGTTCCTATTTGTACTGGTCAGTACTTGTCCATACTGGTCCATACTGGTCCGTACTGGTCCGTACTGATCTGTACTGGTCCATACTGGTCCGTAGTGGTCCATACTGGGCCGTACAGGTCCGTACCGGTCCGTACCGGTCTGTACCGGTCCGTACCGGTCCGTAATGCTCCGTACTGGTCTGTACTGGACCATACTGGGCCGTACTCATCCGTACTGGTCCATACTGGTCCGTACTGGTTCATACTGGTCCATACCGGTGCATACCGGTCCGTTCTGGTCCATTCTGGTCCAGACCGGTCCGTTCCTCTCCGTTCTGGTCCGTTCCCGTCCGTTCATGTCCGTACTGGTCCGTACTTGTCCATACTGGTCCATACTGGTCCGTACTGGTCCGTAGTGGTCCATACTGATCCATACCGGTCCATACTGGTCCGTACTGGTCCGTACTGGTCCGTACCGGTCCATAGTGTTCCGTACTGATCCATACCGGTCCGTACCGATCCGTACTGATCCGTACTGGTCCATACTGGTCCGTACTGATCCGTACTGGTCCATACTGGTCCGTACTGATCCGTACTGGCCATACTGGACCGTAATGGTCCGTAGTGGTCCATACTGGGCCGTACTGCTCCGTACTGGTTCATACTGGTCCATACCGCTGCATACCGGTCCGTTCTGGTCCGTTCTGGTCCGTACCGGTCCGTTCCTCTCCGTTCTGGTCCGTTC
This sequence comes from Anomalospiza imberbis, assembly GCF_031753505.1. Lineage (NCBI taxonomy): Eukaryota > Metazoa > Chordata > Aves > Passeriformes > Viduidae > Anomalospiza > Anomalospiza imberbis. The sequence continues at coordinate 28,959 of NW_027100299.1, read as the reverse complement.
CGTACAGGTCCGTACTTGTCCATAGTGTTCCGTACTGGTCCGTAGTGTTCCGTACTGGTCCATACTGGTCCGTACCAGTCCGTACCGGTCCTTACCTGTTCGCACCGGTCCGTACCAGTCCGTTCCGGTCCGTTCCGGTCCGTGCCGGTCCGTACCGGTCCGTACCGGTCCGTACCGGTCCGTTCCTCTCCGTTCTGGTCCGTACCGTTCTGTACCGGTCCGTACCGGTCCATACCGGTCCGTTCCTGTTTGTACTGGTCAGTACTTGTCCATACTGGTCCGTACTGGTCCGTACTGGTCCGTAGTGGTCCGTACTGGTCCATACTGGTCCGTAGTGGTCCATACTGGGCCGTACAGGTCCGTACCGGTCCGTACCGGTCTGAACCGGTCCGTACTGGTTCATACTGGTCCATACCGCTGCATACCGGTCCGTTCTGGTCCGTTCTGGTCCGTACCGGTCCGTTCCTCTCCGTTCTGGTCCGTTCCGTACTGGTCCGTACTTGTCCATAGTGTTCCGTACTGGTCCGTAGTGTTCCGTACTGGTCCATACTGGTCCGTACCGGTCCGTACCGGTCCTTACCTGTCCGTACCGGTCCGTACCGGTCCGTTCCGGTCTGTACCGGTCCGTACCGGTCCGTACCCGTCCGTACCGGTCCATACTGGTCCGTACCCGTCCGTTCCTCTCCGTTCTGGTCCGTTCCGGTCCGTTCATGTCCGTACTGGTCCGTACTTGTCCATACTGGTCCGTACTGGTCTGTAGTGGTCTATACTGGTCCGTACTGGTCCGTACTTGTCCATAGTGATCCATACTGGTCCGTACTGGTCCGTAGTGGTCCGTACTGATCCATACCGGTCCGTACTGTTCCGTACTGATCTGTACTGGTCCGTACTGGTCCGTACTGATCTGTACTGGCCATACTGGACCGTAATGGTCCGTAGTGGTCCATACTGGGCCGTACTGGTCCGTACTGGTCCGTAGTGGTCTGTACTGGTCCGTACTGTTCCGTACTGGTCTGTACTGGTCCATACTGGGCCGTACTCGTCCGTACTGGTCCATACTGGTCCGTACTGGTTCATACTGGTCCATACCGGTGCATACCGGTCCGTTCTGGTCCTTTCTGGTCCGTACCGGTCCGTTCCTCTCCGTTCTGGTCCGTTCCGTACAGGTCCGTACTTGTCCATAGTGTTCCGTACTGGTCCGTAGTGTTCCGTACTGGTCCATACTGGTCCGTACCGGTCCGTACCGGTCCTTACCTGTTCGTACCGGTCCGTTCCGGTCTGTACCGGTCCATACTGGTCCGTACCAGTCCGTTCCGGTCCGTTCCGGTCCGTGCCGGTCCATACCGGTCCGTACCGGTCCGTACTGGTCCGTATTGCTCCGTACTGGTCCATACTGTTCCGTAGTGTTCCGTACTGGTCCGTTGTGTTCCGTACATGTCCATACTGGTCCGTACCGGTCTGTACCGGTCCGTACCGGTCCGTACCGGTCCGTACGGGTCCGTTCTGGTCCGTTCCGGTCCGTACCGGTCCGTACCGGTCCGTACCGGTCCGTTCCTCTCCGTTCTGGTCTGTACCGTTCTGTACCGGTCCGTACCGGTCCATACCGGTCCGTTCCTATTTGTACTGGTCAGTACTTGTCCATACTGGTCCATACTGGTCCGTACTGGTCCGTACTGATCTGTACTGGTCCATACTGGTCCGTAGTGGTCCATACTGGGCCGTACAGGTCCGTACCGGTCCGTACCGGTCTGTACCGGTCCGTACCGGTCCGTAATGCTCCGTACTGGTCTGTACTGGACCATACTGGGCCGTACTCATCCGTACTGGTCCATACTGGTCCGTACTGGTTCATACTGGTCCATACCGGTGCATACCGGTCCGTTCTGGTCCATTCTGGTCCAGACCGGTCCGTTCCTCTCCGTTCTGGTCCGTTCCCGTCCGTTCATGTCCGTACTGGTCCGTACTTGTCCATACTGGTCCATACTGGTCCGTACTGGTCCGTAGTGGTCCATACTGATCCATACCGGTCCATAGTGGTCCGTACTGGTCCGTACTGGTCCGTACCGGTCCATAGTGTTCCGTACTGATCCATACCGGTCCGTACCGATCCGTACTGATCCGTACTGGTCCATACTGGTCCGTACTGATCCGTACTGGTCCATACTGGTCCGTACTGATCCGTACTGGCCATACTGGACCGTAATGGTCCGTAGTGGTCCATACTGGGCCGTACTGCTCCGTACTGGTTCATACTGGTCCATACCGCTGCATACCGGTCCGTTCTGGTCCGTTCTGGTCCGTACCGGTCCGTTCCTCTCCGTTCTGGTCCGTTCCGTACAGGTCCGTACTTGTCCATAGTGTTCCGTACTGGTCCGTAGTGTTCCGTACTGGTCCATACTGGTCCGTACCGGTCCGTACCGACCCTTACCTGTCCGTACCGGTCCGTACCGGTCCGTTCCGGTCTGTACCGGTCCGTACCGGTCCGTACCCGTCCGTACCGGTCCATACTGGTCCGTACCCGTCCGTTCCTCTCCGTTCTGGTCCGTTCCGGTCCGTTCATGTCCGTACTGGTCCGTACTTGTCCATACTGGTCCGTACTGGTCTGTAGTGGTCCATACTGGTCCGTACTGGTCCGTACTTGTCCATAGTGATCCATACTGGTCCGTACTGGTCCGTAGTGGTCCGTACTGATCCATACCGGTCCGTACTGTTCCCTACTGATCTGTACTGGTCCGTACTGGTCCGTACTGATCTGTACTGGCCATACTGGACCGTAATGGTCCGTAGTGGTCCATACTGGGCCGTACTGGTCCGTACTGGTCCGTAGTGGTCTGTACTGGTCCGTACTGTTCCGTACTGGTCTGTACTGGTCCATACTGGGCCGTACTCGTCCGTACTGGTCCATACTAGTCCGTACTGGTTCATACTGGTCCATACCGGTGCATACCGGTCCGTTCTGGTCCTTTCTGGTCCGTACCGGTCCGTTCCTCTCCGTTCTGGTCCGTTCCGTACAGGTCCGTACTTGTCCATAGTGTTCCGTACTGGTCCGTAGTGTTCCGTACTGGTCCATACTGGTCCGTACCGGTCCGTACCGGTCCTTACCTGTTCGTACCGGTCCGTACCAGTCCGTTCCGGTCCGTTCCGGTCCGTGCCGGTCCATACCGGTCCGTACCGGTCCGTACTGGTCCGTATTGCTCCGTACTGGTCCATACTGTTCCGTAGTGTTCCGTACTGGTCCGTTGTGTTCCGTACATGTCCATACTGGTCCGTACCGGTCTGTACTGGTCCTTACCTGTCCGTACCGGTCTGTACGGGTCCGTTCTGGTCCGTTCCGGTCCGTACCGGTCCGTACCGGTCCGTACCGGTCCGTTCCTCTCCGTTCTGCTCCGTACCGTTCTGTACCGGTCCGTACCGGTCCATACCGGTCCGTTCCTGTTTGTACTGGTCAGTACTTGTCCATACTGGTCCATACTGGTCCGTACTGGTCCGTAGTGGTCCGTACTGGTCCATACTGGTCCGTAGTGGTCCATACTGGGCCGTACAGGTCCGTACCGGTCCGTACCGGTCTGTACCGGTCCGTACCGGTCCGTAATGCTCCGTACTGGTCTGTACTGGACCATACTGGGCCGTACTCATCCGTACTGGTCCATACTGGTCCGTACTGGTTCATACTGGTCCATACCGGTGCATACCGGTCCGTTCTGGTCCATTCTGGTCCAGACCGGTCCGTTCCTCTCCGTTCTGGTCCGTTCCCGTCCGTTCATGTCCGTACTGGTCCGTACTTGTCCATACTGGTCCATACTGGTCCGTACTGGTCCGTAGTGGTCCATACTGATCCATACCGGTCCATACTGGTCCGTACTGGTCCGTACTGGTCCGTACCGGTCCATAGTGTTCCGTACTGATCCATACCGGTCCGTACCGATCCGTACTGATCCGTACTGGTCCATACTGGTCCGTACTGATCCGTACTGGTCCATACTGGTCCGTACTGATCCGTACTGGCCATACTGGACCGTAATGGTCCGTAGTGGTCCATACTGGGCCGTACTGCTCCGTACTGGTTCATACTGGTCCATACCGCTGCATACCGGTCCGTTCTGGTCCGTTCTGGTCCGTACCGGTCCGTTCCTCTCCGTTCTGGTCCGTTCCGTACTGGTCCGTACTTGTCCATAGTGTTCCGTACTGGTCCGTAGTGTTCCGTACTGGTCCATACTGGTCCGTACCGGTCCGTACCGGTCCTTACCTGTCCGTACCGGTCCGTACCGGTCCGTTCCGGTCTGTACCGGTCCGTACCGGTCCGTACCCGTCCGTACCGGTCCATACTGGTCCGTACCCGTCCGTTCCTCTCCGTTCTGGTCCGTTCCGGTCCGTTCATGTCCGTACTGGTCCGTACTTGTCCATACTGGTCCGTACTGGTCTGTAGTGGTCTATACTGGTCCGTACTGGTCCGTACTTGTCCATAGTGATCCATACTGGTCCGTACTGGTCCGTAGTGGTCCGTACTGATCCATACCGGTCCGTACTGTTCCGTACTGATCTGTACTGGTCCGTACTGGTCCGTACTGATCTGTACTGGCCATACTGGACCGTAATGGTCCGTAGTGGTCCATACTGGGCCGTACTGGTCCGTACTGGTCCGTAGTGGTCTGTACTGGTCCGTACTGTTCCGTACTGGTCTGTACTGGTCCATACTGGGCCGTACTCGTCCGTACTGGTCCATACTAGTCCGTACTGGTTCATACTGGTCCATACCGGTGCATACCGGTCCGTTCTGGTCCTTTCTGGTCCGTACCGGTCCGTTCCTCTCCGTTCTGGTCCGTTCCGTACAGGTCCGTACTTGTCCATAGTGTTCCGTACTGGTCCGTAGTGTTCCGTACTGGTCCATACTGGTCCGTACCAGTCCGTACCGGTCCTTACCTGTTCGTACCGGTCCGTACCAGTCCGTTCCGGTCCGTTCCGGTCCGTGCCGGTCCATACCGGTCCGTACCGGTCCGTACTGGTCCGTATTGCTCCGTACTGGTCCATACTGTTCCGTAGTGTTCCGTACTGGTCCGTTGTGTTCCGTACATGTCCATACTGGTCCGTACCGGTCTGTACTGGTCCTTACCTGTCCGTACCGGTCTGTACGGGTCCGTTCTGGTCCGTTCCGGTCCGTACCGGTCCGTACCGGTCCGTACCGGTCCGTTCCTCTCCGTTCTGCTCCGTACCGTTCTGTACCGGTCCGTACCGGTCCATACCGGTCCGTTCCTGTTTGTACTGGTCAGTACTTGTCCATACTGGTCCATACTGGTCCGTACTGGTCCGTAGTGGTCCGTACTGGTCCATACTGGTCCGTAGTGGTCCATACTGGGCCGTACAGGTCCGTACCGGTCCGTACCGGTCCGTACTGGTCCGTATTGCTCCGTACTGGTCCATACTGTTCCGTAGTGTTCCGTACTGGTCCGTTGTGTTCCGTACATGTCCATACTGGTCCGTACCGGTCTGTACTGGTCCTTACCTGTCCGTACCGGTCTGTACGGGTCTGTTCTGGTCCGTTCCGGTAAGTACCGGTCCGTACCGGTCCGTTCCGGTCCGTACCCCTCCGTACTGGTCCGTTCCGGTCCGTGCCGGCCCATACCAGTCCGTACCAATCCGTTCCTCTCCGTTCTGGTCCGTTGCGGTCCGTTCATGTCCGTACTGGTCCGTACTTGTCCATACTGGTCCGTACTTGGCCATAGTGGTCCATACTGGTCCGTACTGGTCCGTACAGGTCCGTACTGGTCCATACTTGTCTGTAGTGGTCCGTAGTGGTCCGTACTGATCCATACCGGTCCGTACTGTTCCATACTGGTCCGTACTGGTCCGTACTGGTCCGTACTGGTCCGTACTGGCCATACTGGACCGTAATGGTCCGTAGTGGTCTAAATGGGCCGTACTGGTCCATACTGGTCTGTACTGGTCTGTACTGGTCCATACTGTTCCGTACTGGTCTGTACTGGTCCATACTGGGCCGTACTCGTCCGTACTGGTCCGTACTGGTTCATACTGGTCCATACCGCAGCATACCGGTCCGTTCTGGTACGTTCTGGTCCGTACCGGTCCGTTCCTCTCCATTCTGGTCCGTTCCGTACAGGTCCGTACTTGTCCATAGTGTTCCGTACTGGTCCGTAGTGTTCCGTACTGGTCCATACTGGTCCGTACCGGCCCGTACCGGCCCTTACCTGTCCGTACCGGTCCGTACCGGTCCGTTCCGGTCTGTACCGGTCCGTACCGGTCCGTACCCGTTCGTACCGGTCCATACTGGTCCGTACCCGTCCGTTCCTCTCCGTTCTGGTCCGTTCCGGTCCGTTCATGTCCGTACTGGTCCGTACTTGTCCATACTGGTCCGTACTGGTCTGTAGTGGTCCATACTGGTCCGTACTGGTCCGTACTTGTCCATAGTGATCCATACTGGTCCGTACTGGTCCGTACTGGTCCGTACTGATCCATACCGGTCCGTACTGTTCCCTACTGATCTGTACTGGTCCGTACTGGTCCGTACTGATCTGTACTGTCCATACTGGACCGTAATGGTCCATAGTGGTCCATACTGGGCCGTACTGGTCTGTACTGGTCCGTAGTGGTCTGTACTGGTCCGTACTGTTCCGTACTGGTCTGTACTGGTCCATACTGGGCCGTACTCGTCCGTACTGGTCCATACTGGTCCGTACTGGTTCATACTGGTCCATACCGGTGCATACCGGTCCGTTCTGGTCCTTTCTGGTCCGTACCGGTCCGTTCCTCTCCGTTCTGGTCCGTTCCGTACAGGTCCGTACTTGTCCATAGTGTTCCGTACTGGTCCGTAGTGTTCCGTACTGGTCCATACTGGTCCGTACCAGTCCGTACCGGTCCTTACCTGTTCGTACCGGTCCGTACCAGTCCGTTCCGGTCCGTTCCGGTCCGTGCCGGTCCATACCGGTCCGTACCGGTCCGTACTGGTCCGTATTGCTCCGTACTGGTCCATACTGTTCCGTAGTGTTCCGTACTGGTCCGTTGTGTTCCGTACATGTCCATACTGGTCCGTACCGGTCTGTACTGGTCCTTACCTGTCGGTACCGGTCTGTACGGGTCCGTTCTTGTCCGTTCCGGTCCGTACCGGTCCGTACCGGTCCGTACCGGTCCGTTCCTCTCCGTTCTGGTCCGTACCGTTCTGTACCGGTCCGTACCGGTCCATACCGGTCCGTTCCTGTTTGTACTGGTCAGTACTTGTCCATACTGGTCCATACTGGTCCGTACTGGTCCGTAGTGGTCCGTACTGGTCCATACTGGTCCGTAGTGGTCCATACTGGGCCGTACAGGTCCGTACCGGTCCGTACCGGTCTGAACCGGTCCGTACTGGTTCATACTGGTCCATACCGCTGCATACCGGTCCGTACTGGTCCGTTCTGGTCCGTACCGGTCCGTTCCTCTCCGTTCTGGTCCGTTCCGTACTGGTCCGTACTTGTCCATAGTGTTCCGTACTGGTCCGTAGTGTTCCGTACTGGTCCATACTGGTCCGTACCGGTCCGTACCGGTCCTTACCTGTCCGTACCGGTCCGTACCGGTCCGTTCCGGTCTGTACCGGTCCGTACCGGTCCGTACCCGTCCGTACCGGTCCATACTGGTCCGTACCCGTCCGTTCCTCTCCGTTCTGGTCCGTTCCGGTCCGTTCATGTCCGTACTGGTCCGTACTTGTCCATACTGGTCCGTACTGGTCTGTAGTGGTCTATACTGGTCCGTACTGGTCCGTACTTGTCCATAGTGATCCATACTGGTCCGTACTGGTCCGTAGTGGTCCGTACTGATCCATACCGGTCCGTACTGTTCCGTACTGATCTGTACTGGTCCGTACTGGTCCGTACTGATCTGTACTGGCCATACTGGACCGTAATGGTCCGTAGTGGTCCATACTGGGCCGTACTGGTCCGTACTGGTCCGTAGTGGTCTGTACTGGTCCGTACTGTTCCGTACTGGTCTGTACTGGTCCATACTGGGCCGTACTCGTCCGTACTGGTCCATACTGGTCCGTACTGGTTCATACTGGTCCATACCGGTGCATACCGGTCCGTTCTGGTCCTTTCTGGTCCGTACCGGTCCGTTCCTCTCCGTTCTGGTCCGTTCCGTACAGGTCCGTACTTGTCCATAGTGTTCCGTACTGGTCCGTAGTGTTCCGTACTGGTCCATACTGGTCCGTACCGGTCCGTACCGGTCCTTACCTGTTCGTACCGGTCCGTTCCGGTCTGTACCGGTCCATACTGGTCCGTACCAGTCCGTTCCGGTCCGTTCCGGTCCGTGCCGGTCCATACCGGTCCGTACCGGTCCGTACTGGTCCGTATTGCTCCGTACTGGTCCATACTGTTCCGTAGTGTTCCGTACTGGTCCGTTGTGTTCCGTACATGTCCATACTGGTCCGTACCGGTCTGTACCGGTCCGTACCGGTCCGTACCGGTCCGTACGGGTCCGTTCTGGTCCGTTCCGGTCCGTACCGGTCCGTACCGGTCCGTACCGGTCCGTTCCTCTCCGTTCTGGTCTGTACCGTTCTGTACCGGTCCGTACCGGTCCATACCGGTCCGTTCCTGTTTGTACTGGTCAGTACTTGTCCATACTGGTCCATACTGGTCCGTACTGGTCCGTAGTGGTCCGTACTGGTCCATACTGGTCCGTAGTGGTCCATACTGGGCCGTACAGGTCCGTACCGGTCCGTACCGGTCTGTACCGGTCCGTACCGGTCCGTAATGCTCCGTACTGGTCTGTACTGGACCATACTGGGCCGTACTCATCCGTACTGGTCCATACTGGTCCGTACTGGTTCATACTGGTCCATACCGGTGCATACCGGTCCGTTCTGGTCCATTCTGGTCCAGACCGGTCCGTTCCTCTCCGTTCTGGTCCGTTCCCGTCCGTTCATGTCCGTACTGGTCCGTACTTGTCCATACTGGTCCATACTGGTCCGTACTGGTCCGTAGTGGTCCATACTGATCCATACCGGTCCATACTGGTCCGTACTGGTCCGTACTGGTCCGTACCGGTCCATAGTGTTCCGTACTGATCCATACCGGTCCGTACCGATCCGTACTGATCCGTACTGGTCCATACTGGTCCGTACTGATCCGTACTGGTCCATACTGGTCCGTACTGATCCGTACTGGCCATACTGGACCGTAATGGTCCGTAGTGGTCCATACTGGGCCGTACTGCTCCGTACTGGTTCATACTGGTCCATACCGCTGCATACCGGTCCGTTCTGGTCCGTTCTGGTCCGTACCGGTCCGTTCCTCTCCGTTCTGGTCCGTTCCGTACAGGTCCGTACTTGTCCATAGTGTTCCGTACTGGTCCGTAGTGTTCCGTACTGGTCCATACTGGTCCGTACCGGTCCGTACCGACCCTTACCTGTCCATACCGGTCCGTACCGGTCCGTTCCGGTCTGTACCGGTCCGTACCGGTCCGTACCCGTCCGTACCGGTCCATACTGGTCCGTACCCGTCCGTTCCTCTCCGTTCTGGTCCGTTCCGGTCCGTTCATGTCCGTACTGGTCCGTACTTGTCCATACTGGTCCGTACTGGTCTGTAGTGGTCCATACTGGTCCGTACTGGTCCGTACTTGTCCATAGTGATCCATACTGGTCCGTACTGGTCCGTAGTGGTCCGTACTGATCCATACCGGTCCGTACTGTTCCCTACTGATCTGTACTGGTCCGTACTGGTCCGTACTGATCTGTACTGGCCATACTGGACCGTAATGGTCCGTAGTGGTCCATACTGGGCCGTACTGGTCCGTACTGGTCCGTAGTGGTCTGTACTGGTCCGTACTGTTCCCTACTGGTCTGTACTGGTCCATACTGGGCCGTACTCGTCCGTACTGGTCCATACCGGTCCGTACTGGTTCATACTGGTCCATACTGGTGCATACCGGTCCGTTCTGGTCCTTTCTGGTCCGCACCGGTCCGTTCCTCTCCGTTCTGGTCCGTTCTGTACAGGTCCGTACTTGTCCATAGTGTTCCGTACTGGTCCGTAGTGTTCCGTACTGGTCCATACTGGTCCGTACCGGTCCGTACCGGTCCTTACCTGTTCGTACCGGTCCGTACCAGTCCGTTCCGGTCCGTTCCGGTCCGTGCCGGTCCATACCGGTCCGTACCGGTCCGTACTGGTCCGTATTGCTCCGTACTGGTCCATACTGTTCCGTAGTGTTCCGTACTGGTCCGTTGTGTTCCGTACATGTCCATACTGGTCCGTACCGGTCTGTACTGGTCCTTACCTGTCCGTACCGGTCTGTACGGGTCCGTTCTGGTCCGTTCCGGTCCGTACCGGTCCGTACCGGTCCGTACCGGTCCGTTCCTCTCCGTTCTGCTCCGTACCGTTCTGTACCGGTCCGTACCGGTCCATACCGGTCCGTTCCTGTTTGTACTGGTCAGTACTTGTCCATACTGGTCCGTACTGGTCCGTACTGGTCCGTAGTGGTCCGTACTGGTCCATACTGGTCCGTAGTGGTCCATACTGGGCCGTACAGGTCCGTACCGGTCCGTACCGGTCTGTACCGGTCCGTACTGGTTCATACTGGTCCATACCGCTGCATACCGGTCCGTTCTGGTCCGTTCTGGTCCGTACCGGTCCGTTCCTCTCCGTTCTGGTCCGTTCCGTACAGGTCCGTACTTGTCCATAGTGTTCCGTACTGGTCCGTAGTGTTCCGTACTGGTCCATACTGGTCCGTACGGGCCGTACCGACCCTTACCTGTCCGTACCGGTCCGTACCGGTCCGTTCCGGTCTGTACCGGTCCGTACCGGTCCGTACCCGTCCGTACCGGTCCATACTGGTCCGTACCCGTCCGTTCCTCTCCGTTCTGGTCCGTTCCGGTCCGTTCATGTCCGTACTGGTCCGTACTTGTCCATACTGGTCCGTACTGGTCTGTAGTGGTCCATACTGGTCCGTACTGGTCCGTACTTGTCCATAGTGATCCATACTGGTCCGTACTGGTCCGTAGTGGTCCGTACTGATCCATACCGGTCCGTACTGTTCCCTACTGATCTGTACTGGTCCGTACTGGTCCGTACTGATCTGTACTGGCCATACTGGACCGTAATGGTCCGTAGTGGTCCATACTGGGCCGTACTGGTCCGTACTGGTCCGTAGTGGTCTGTACTGGTCCGTACTGTTCCCTACTGGTCTGTACTGGTCCATACTGGGCCGTACTCGTCCGTACTGGTCCATACCGGTCCGTACTGGTTCATACTGGTCCATACTGGTGCATACCGGTCCGTTCTGGTCCTTTCTGGTCCGCACCGGTCCGTTCCTCTCCGTTCTGGTCCGTTCTGTACAGGTCCGTACTTGTCCATAGTGTTCCGTACTGGTCCGTAGTGTTCCGTACTGGTCCATACTGGTCCGTACCGGTCCGTACCGGTCCTTACCTGTTCGTACCGGTCCGTACCGGTCCGTTCCGGTCCGTTCCGGTCCGTGCCGGTCCATACTGGTCCGTACCGGTCCGTACTGGTCCGTATTGCTCCGTACTGGTCCATACTGTTCCGTAGTGTTCCGTACTGGTCCGTTGTGTTCCGTACATGTCCATACTGGTCCGTACCGGTCTGTACTGGTCCTTACCTGTCCGTACCGGTCCGTACCGGTCCGTTCTGGTCCGTACCGGTCCGTTCCTCTCCGTTCTGGTCTGTACCGTTCTGTACCGGTCCGTACCGGTCCATACCGGTCCGTTCCTGTTTGTACTGGTCAGTACTTGTCCATACAGGTCCATACTGGTCCGTACTGGTCCGTAGTGGTCCGTACTGGTCCATACTGGTCCGTAGTGGTCCATACTGGGCCGTACAGGTCCGTACCGGTCCGTACCGGTCTGTACCGGTCCGTACCGGTCCGTAATGCTCCGTACTGGTCTGTACTGGACCATACTGGGCCGTACTCATCCGTACTGGTCCATACTGGTCCATACCGGTGCATACCGGTCCGTTCTGGTCCATTCTGGTCCAGACCGGTCCGTTCCTCTCCGTTCTGGTCCGTTCCCGTCCGTTCATGTCCGTACTGGTCCGTACTTGTCCATACTGGTCCATACTGGTCCGTACTGGTCCGTAGTGGTCCATACTGATCCATACCGGTCCATACTGGTCCGTACCGGTCCATACCGGTCCGTACCGGTCCGTTCCTCTCCGTACCGGTCCGTACCGGTCCTTACCTGTTCGTACCGGTCCGTACTGGTCCGTTCCGGTCCGTTCCGGTCCGTGCCGGTCCATACCGGTCCGTACCGGTCCGTACTGGTCCGTATTGCTCCGTACTGGTCCATACTGTTCCGTAGTGTCCCGTACTGGTCCGTTGTGTTCCGTACATGTCCATACTGGTCCGTAGCGGTCTGTACTGGTCCTTACCTGTCCGTACCGGTCCGTACGGGTCCGTTCTGGTCCGTTCCGGTCCGTAGCCGTCCGTACCAGTCCGTACCTGTCCGTACCCCTCGGTACCGGTCCGTACCCGTCCGTACCGGTCCATACCGGTCCGTACCGGTCCGTTCCTCTCCGTTCTGGTCCGTTGCGGTCCGTTCATGTCCGTACTGGTCCGTACTGGTCCGTAGTGGTCCATACTGATCCATACCGGTCCATACTGGTCCGTACCGGTCCATACCGGTCCGTACCGGTCCGTTCCTCTCCGTACCGGTCCATACCGGTCCTTACCTGTTCGTACCGGTCCGTACTGGTCCGTTCCGGTCCGTTCCGGTCCGTGCCGGTCCATACCGGTCCGTACCGGTCCGTACTGGTCCGTATTGCTCCGTACTGGTCCATACTGTTCCGTAGTGTTCCGTACTGGTCCGTTGTGTTCCGTACATGTCCATACTGGTCCGTAGCGGTCTGTACTGGTCCTTACCTGTCCGTACCGGTCCGTACTGGTCCGTAGTGGTCTGTACTGGTCCGTACTGTTCCGTACTGGTCTGTACTGGTCCATACTGGGCCGTACTCGTCCGTACTGGTCCATACTAGTCCGTACTGGTTCATACTGGTCCATACCGGTGCATACCGGTCCGTTCTGGTCCTTTCTGGTCCGTACCGGTCCGTTCCTCTCCGTTCTGGTCCGTTCCGTACAGGTCCGTACTTGTCCATAGTGTTCCGTACTGGTCCGTAGTGTTCCGTACTGGTCCATACTGGTCCGTACCAGTCCGTACCGGTCCTTACCTGTTCGTACCGGTCCGTACCAGTCCGTTCCGGTCCGTTCCGGTCCGTGCCGGTCCATACCGGTCCGTACCGGTCCGTACTGGTCCGTATTGCTCCGTACTGGTCCATACTGTTCCGTAGTGTTCCGTACTGGTCCGTTGTGTTCCGTACATGTCCATACTGGTCCGTACCGGTCTGTACTGGTCCTTACCTGTCCGTACCGGTCTGTACGGGTCCGTTCTGGTCCGTTCCGGTCCGTACCGGTCCGTACCGGTCCGTACCGGTCCGTTCCTCTCCGTTCTGCTCCGTACCGTTCTGTACCGGTCCGTACCGGTCCATACCGGTCCGTTCCTGTTTGTACTGGTCAGTACTTGTCCATACTGGTCCATACTGGTCCGTACTGGTCCGTAGTGGTCCGTACTGGTCCATACTGGTCCGTAGTGGTCCATACTGGGCCGTACAGGTCCGTACCGGTCCGTACCGGTCTGTACCGGTCCGTACTGGTTCATACTGGTCCATACCGCTGCATACCGGTCCGTTCTGGTCCGTTCTGGTCCGTACCGGTCCGTTCCTCTCCGTTCTGGTCCGTTCCGTACAGGTCCGTACTTGTCCATAGTGTTCCGTACTGGTCCGTAGTGTTCCGTACTGGTCCATACTGGTCCGTACGGGCCGTACCGACCCTTACCTGTCCGTACCGGTCCGTACCGGTCCGTTCCGGTCTGTACCGGTCCGTACCGGTCCGTACCCGTCCGTACCGGTCCATACTGGTCCGTACCCGTCCGTTCCTCTCCGTTCTGGTCCGTTCCGGTCCGTTCATGTCCGTACTGGTCCGTACTTGTCCATACTGGTCCGTACTGGTCTGTAGTGGTCCATACTGGTCCGTACTGGTCCGTACTTGTCCATAGTGATCCATACTGGTCCGTACTGGTCCGTAGTGGTCCGTACTGATCCATACCGGTCCGTACTGTTCCCTACTGATCTGTACTGGTCCGTACTGGTCCGTACTGATCTGTACTGGCCATACTGGACCGTAATGGTCCGTAGTGGTCCATACTGGGCCGTACTGGTCCGTACTGGTCCGTAGTGGTCTGTACTGGTCCGTACTGTTCCCTACTGGTCTGTACTGGTCCATACTGGGCCGTACTCGTCCGTACTGGTCCATACCGGTCCGTACTGGTTCATACTGGTCCATACTGGTGCATACCGGTCCGTTCTGGTCCTTTCTGGTCCGCACCGGTCCGTTCCTCTCCGTTCTGGTCCGTTCTGTACAGGTCCGTACTTGTCCATAGTGTTCCGTACTGGTCCGTAGTGTTCCGTACTGGTCCATACTGGTCCGTACCGGTCCGTACCGGTCCTTACCTGTTCGTACCGGTCCGTACCAGTCCGTTCCGGTCCGTTCCGGTCCGTGCCGGTCCATACCGGTCCGTACCGGTCCGTACTGGTCCGTATTGCTCCGTACTGGTCCATACTGTTCCGTAGTGTTCCGTACTGGTCCGTTGTGTTCCGTACATGTCCATACTGGTCCGTACCGGTCTGTACTGGTCCTTACCTGTCCGTACCGGTCCGTACCGGTCCGTTCTGGTCCGTACCGGTCCGTTCCTCTCCGTTCTGGTCTGTACCGTTCTGTACCGGTCCGTACCGGTCCATACCGGTCCGTTCCTGTTTGTACTGGTCAGTACTTGTCCATACAGGTCCATACTGGTCCGTACTGGTCCGTAGTGGTCCGTACTGGTCCATACTGGTCCGTAGTGGTCCATACTGGGCCGTACAGGTCCGTACCGGTCCGTACCGGTCTGTACCGGTCCGTACCGGTCCGTAATGCTCCGTACTGGTCTGTACTGGACCATACTGGGCCGTACTCATCCGTACTGGTCCATACTGGTCCATACCGGTGCATACCGGTCCGTTCTGGTCCATTCTGGTCCAGACCGGTCCGTTCCTCTCCGTTCTGGTCCGTTCCCGTCCGTTCATGTCCGTACTGGTCCGTACTTGTCCATACTGGTCCATACTGGTCCGTACTGGTCCGTAGTGGTCCATACTGATCCATACCGGTCCATACTGGTCCGTACCGGTCCATACCGGTCCGTACCGGTCCGTTCCTCTCCGTACCGGTCCGTACCGGTCCTTACCTGTTCGTACCGGTCCGTACTGGTCCGTTCCGGTCCGTTCCGGTCCGTGCCGGTCCATACCGGTCCGTACCGGTCCGTACTGGTCCGTATTGCTCCGTACTGGTCCATACTGTTCCGTAGTGTCCCGTACTGGTCCGTTGTGTTCCGTACATGTCCATACTGGTCCGTAGCGGTCTGTACTGGTCCTTACCTGTCCGTACCGGTCCGTACGGGTCCGTTCTGGTCCGTTCCGGTCCGTAGCCGTCCGTACCAGTCCGTACCTGTCCGTACCCCTCGGTACCGGTCCGTACCCGTCCGTACCGGTCCATACCGGTCCGTACCGGTCCGTTCCTCTCCGTTCTGGTCCGTTGCGGTCCGTTCATGTCCGTACTGGTCCGTACTGGTCCGTAGTGGTCCATACTGATCCATACCGGTCCATACTGGTCCGTACCGGTCCATACCGGTCCGTACCGGTCCGTTCCTCTCCGTACCGGTCCATACCGGTCCTTACCTGTTCGTACCGGTCCGTACTGGTCCGTTCCGGTCCGTTCCGGTCCGTGCCGGTCCATACCGGTCCGTACCGGTCCGTACTGGTCCGTATTGCTCCGTACTGGTCCATACTGTTCCGTAGTGTTCCGTACTGGTCCGTTGTGTTCCGTACATGTCCATACTGGTCCGTAGCGGTCTGTACTGGTCCTTACCTGTCCGTACCGGTCCGTACTGGTCCGTAGTGGTCTGTACTGGTCCGTACTGTTCCGTACTGGTCTGTACTGGTCCATACTGGGCCGTACTCGTCCGTACTGGTTCATACTGGTCCATACCGGTGCATACCGGTCCGTTCTGGTCCTTTCTGGTCCGTACCGGTCCGTTCCTCTCCGTTCTGGTCCGTTCCGTACAGGTCCGTACTTGTCCATAGTGTTCCGTACTGGTCCGTAGTGTTCCGTACTGGTCCATACTGGTCCGTACCAGTCCGTACCGGTCCTTACCTGTTCGTACCGGTCCGTACCAGTCCGTTCCGGTCCGTTCCGGTCCGTGCCGGTCCATACCGGTCCGTACCGGTCCGTACTGGTCCGTATTGCTCCGTACTGGTCCATACTGTTCCGTAGTGTTCCGTACTGGTCCGTTGTGTTCCGTACATGTCCATACTGGTCCGTACCGGTCTGTACTGGTCCTTACCTGTCCGTACCGGTCTGTACGGGTCCGTTCTGGTCCGTTCCGGTCCGTACCGGTCCGTACCGGTCCGTACCGGTCCGTTCCTCTCCGTTCTGCTCCGTACCGTTCTGTACCGGTCCGTACCGGTCCATACCGGTCCGTTCCTGTTTGTACTGGTCAGTACTTGTCCATACTGGTCCATACTGGTCCGTACTGGTCCGTAGTGGTCCGTACTGGTCCATACTGGTCCGTAGTGGTCCATACTGGGCCGTACAGGTCCGTACCGGTCCGTACCGGTCTGTACCGGTCCGTACTGGTTCATACTGGTCCATACCGCTGCATACCGGTCCGTTCTGGTCCGTTCTGGTCCGTACCGGTCCGTTCCTCTCCGTTCTGGTCCGTTCCGTACAGGTCCGTACTTGTCCATAGTGTTCCGTACTGGTCCGTAGTGTTCCGTACTGGTCCATACTGGTCCGTACGGGCCGTACCGACCCTTACCTGTCCGTACCGGTCCGTACCGGTCCGTTCCGGTCTGTACCGGTCCGTACCGGTCCGTACCCGTCCGTACCGGTCCATACTGGTCCGTACCCGTCCGTTCCTCTCCGTTCTGGTCCGTTCCGGTCCGTTCATGTCCGTACTGGTCCGTACTTGTCCATACTGGTCCGTACTGGTCTGTAGTGGTCCATACTGGTCCGTACTGGTCCGTACTTGTCCATAGTGATCCATACTGGTCCGTACTGGTCCGTAGTGGTCCGTACTGATCCATACCGGTCCGTACTGTTCCCTACTGATCTGTACTGGTCCGTACTGGTCCGTACTGATCTGTACTGGCCATACTGGACCGTAATGGTCCGTAGTGGTCCATACTGGGCCGTACTGGTCCGTACTGGTCCGTAGTGGTCTGTACTGGTCCGTACTGTTCCCTACTGGTCTGTACTGGTCCATACTGGGCCGTACTCGTCCGTACTGGTCCATACCGGTCCGTACTGGTTCATACTGGTCCATACTGGTGCATACCGGTCCGTTCTGGTCCTTTCTGGTCCGCACCGGTCCGTTCCTCTCCGTTCTGGTCCGTTCTGTACAGGTCCGTACTTGTCCATAGTGTTCCGTACTGGTCCGTAGTGTTCCGTACTGGTCCATACTGGTCCGTACCGGTCCGTACCGGTCCTTACCTGTTCGTACCGGTCCGTACCAGTCCGTTCCGGTCCGTTCCGGTCCGTGCCGGTCCATACCGGTCCGTACCGGTCCGTACTGGTCCGTATTGCTCCGTACTGGTCCATACTGTTCCGTAGTGTTCCGTACTGGTCCGTTGTGTTCCGTACATGTCCATACTGGTCCGTACCGGTCTGTACTGGTCCTTACCTGTCCGTACCGGTCCGTACCGGTCCGTTCTGGTCCGTACCGGTCCGTTCCTCTCCGTTCTGGTCTGTACCGTTCTGTACCGGTCCGTACCGGTCCATACCGGTCCGTTCCTGTTTGTACTGGTCAGTACTTGTCCATACAGGTCCATACTGGTCCGTACTGGTCCGTAGTGGTCCGTACTGGTCCATACTGGTCCGTAGTGGTCCATACTGGGCCGTACAGGTCCGTACCGGTCCGTACCGGTCTGTACCGGTCCGTACCGGTCCGTAATGCTCCGTACTGGTCTGTACTGGACCATACTGGGCCGTACTCATCCGTACTGGTCCATACTGGTCCATACCGGTGCATACCGGTCCGTTCTGGTCCATTCTGGTCCAGACCGGTCCGTTCCTCTCCGTTCTGGTCCGTTCCCGTCCGTTCATGTCCGTACTGGTCCGTACTTGTCCATACTGGTCCATACTGGTCCGTACTGGTCCGTAGTGGTCCATACTGATCCATACCGGTCCATACTGGTCCGTACCGGTCCATACCGGTCCGTACCGGTCCGTTCCTCTCCGTACCGGTCCGTACCGGTCCTTACCTGTTCGTACCGGTCCGTACTGGTCCGTTCCGGTCCGTTCCGGTCCGTGCCGGTCCATACCGGTCCGTACCGGTCCGTACTGGTCCGTATTGCTCCGTACTGGTCCATACTGTTCCGTAGTGTCCCGTACTGGTCCGTTGTGTTCCGTACATGTCCATACTGGTCCGTAGCGGTCTGTACTGGTCCTTACCTGTCCGTACCGGTCCGTACGGGTCCGTTCTGGTCCGTTCCGGTCCGTAGCCGTCCGTACCAGTCCGTACCTGTCCGTACCCCTCGGTACCGGTCCGTACCCGTCCGTACCGGTCCATACCGGTCCGTACCGGTCCGTTCCTCTCCGTTCTGGTCCGTTGCGGTCCGTTCATGTCCGTACTGGTCCGTACTGGTCCGTAGTGGTCCATACTGATCCATACCGGTCCATACTGGTCCGTACCGGTCCATACCGGTCCGTACCGGTCCGTTCCTCTCCGTACCGGTCCATACCGGTCCTTACCTGTTCGTACCGGTCCGTACTGGTCCGTTCCGGTCCGTTCCGGTCCGTGCCGGTCCATACCGGTCCGTACCGGTCCGTACTGGTCCGTATTGCTCCGTACTGGTCCATACTGTTCCGTAGTGTTCCGTACTGGTCCGTTGTGTTCCGTACATGTCCATACTGGTCCGTAGCGGTCTGTACTGGTCCTTACCTGTCCGTACCGGTCCGTACTGGTCCGTAGTGGTCTGTACTGGTCCGTACTGTTCCGTACTGGTCTGTACTGGTCCATACTGGGCCGTACTCGTCCGTACTGGTTCATACTGGTCCATACCGGTGCATACCGGTCCGTTCTGGTCCTTTCTGGTCCGTACCGGTCCGTTCCTCTCCGTTCTGGTCCGTTCCGTACAGGTCCGTACTTGTCCATAGTGTTCCGTACTGGTCCGTAGTGTTCCGTACTGGTCCATACTGGTCCGTACCAGTCCGTACCGGTCCTTACCTGTTCGTACCGGTCCGTACCAGTCCGTTCCGGTCCGTTCCGGTCCGTGCCGGTCCATACCGGTCCGTACCGGTCCGTACTGGTCCGTATTGCTCCGTACTGGTCCATACTGTTCCGTAGTGTTCCGTACTGGTCCGTTGTGTTCCGTACATGTCCATACTGGTCCGTACCGGTCTGTACTGGTCCTTACCTGTCCGTACCGGTCTGTACGGGTCCGTTCTGGTCCGTTCCGGTCCGTACCGGTCCGTACCGGTCCGTACCGGTCCGTTCCTCTCCGTTCTGCTCCGTACCGTTCTGTACCGGTCCGTACCGGTCCATACCGGTCCGTTCCTGTTTGTACTGGTCAGTACTTGTCCATACTGGTCCATACTGGTCCGTACTGGTCCGTAGTGGTCCGTACTGGTCCATACTGGTCCGTAGTGGTCCATACTGGGCCGTACAGGTCCGTACCGGTCCGTACCGGTCTGTACCGGTCCGTACTGGTTCATACTGGTCCATACCGCTGCATACCGGTCCGTTCTGGTACGTTCTGGTCCGTACCGGTCCGTTCCTCTCCGTTCTGGTCCGTTCCGTACAGGTCCGTACTTGTCCATAGTGTTCCGTACTGGTCCGTAGTGTTCCGTACTGGTCCATACTGGTCCGTACGGGCCGTACCGACCCTTACCTGTCCGTACCGGTCCGTACCGGTCCGTTCCGGTCTGTACCGGTCCGTACCGGTCCGTACCCGTCCGTACCGGTCCATACTGGTCCGTACCCGTCCGTTCCTCTCCGTTCTGGTCCGTTCCGGTCCGTTCATGTCCGTACTGGTCCGTACTTGTCCATACTGGTCCGTACTGGTCTGTAGTGGTCCATACTGGTCCGTACTGGTCCGTACTTGTCCATAGTGATCCATACTGGTCCGTACTGGTCCGTAGTGGTCCGTACTGATCCATACCGGTCCGTACTGTTCCCTACTGATCTGTACTGGTCCGTACTGGTCCGTACTGATCTGTACTGGCCATACTGGACCGTAATGGTCCGTAGTGGTCCATACTGGGCCGTACTGGTCCGTACTGGTCCGTAGTGGTCTGTACTGGTCCGTACTGTTCCCTACTGGTCTGTACTGGTCCATACTGGGCCGTACTCGTCCGTACTGGTCCATACCGGTCCGTACTGGTTCATACTGGTCCATACTGGTGCATACCGGTCCGTTCTGGTCCTTTCTGGTCCGCACCGGTCCGTTCCTCTCCGTTCTGGTCCGTTCTGTACAGGTCCGTACTTGTCCATAGTGTTCCGTACTGGTCCGTAGTGTTCCGTACTGGTCCATACTGGTCCGTACCGGTCCGTACCGGTCCTTACCTGTTCGTACCGGTCCGTACCAGTCCGTTCCGGTCCGTTCCGGTCCGTGCCGGTCCATACCGGTCCGTACCGGTCCGTACTGGTCCGTATTGCTCCGTACTGGTCCATACTGTTCCGTAGTGTTCCGTACTGGTCCGTTGTGTTCCGTACATGTCCATACTGGTCCGTACCGGTCTGTACTGGTCCTTACCTGTCCGTACCGGTCCGTACCGGTCCGTTCTGGTCCGTACCGGTCCGTTCCTCTCCGTTCTGGTCTGTACCGTTCTGTACCGGTCCGTACCGGTCCATACCGGTCCGTTCCTGTTTGTACTGGTCAGTACTTGTCCATACAGGTCCATACTGGTCCGTACTGGTCCGTAGTGGTCCGTACTGGTCCATACTGGTCCGTAGTGGTCCATACTGGGCCGTACAGGTCCGTACCGGTCCGTACCGGTCTGTACCGGTCCGTACCGGTCCGTAATGCTCCGTACTGGTCTGTACTGGACCATACTGGGCCGTACTCATCCGTACTGGTCCATACTGGTCCATACCGGTGCATACCGGTCCGTTCTGGTCCATTCTGGTCCAGACCGGTCCGTTCCTCTCCGTTCTGGTCCGTTCCCGTCCGTTCATGTCCGTACTGGTCCGTACTTGTCCATACTGGTCCATACTGGTCCGTACTGGTCCGTAGTGGTCCATACTGATCCATACCGGTCCATACTGGTCCGTACCGGTCCATACCGGTCCGTACCGGTCCGTTCCTCTCCGTACCGGTCCGTACCGGTCCTTACCTGTTCGTACCGGTCCGTACTGGTCCGTTCCGGTCCGTTCCGGTCCGTGCCGGTCCATACCGGTCCGTACCGGTCCGTACTGGTCCGTATTGCTCCGTACTGGTCCATACTGTTCCGTAGTGTCCCGTACTGGTCCGTTGTGTTCCGTACATGTCCATACTGGTCCGTAGCGGTCTGTACTGGTCCTTACCTGTCCGTACCGGTCCGTACGGGTCCGTTCTGGTCCGTTCCGGTCCGTAGCCGTCCGTACCAGTCCGTACCTGTCCGTACCCCTCGGTACCGGTCCGTACCCGTCCGTACCGGTCCATACCGGTCCGTACCGGTCCGTTCCTCTCCGTTCTGGTCCGTTGCGGTCCGTTCATGTCCGTACTGGTCCGTACTGGTCCGTAGTGGTCCATACTGATCCATACCGGTCCATACTGGTCCGTACCGGTCCATACCGGTCCGTACCGGTCCGTTCCTCTCCGTACCGGTCCATACCGGTCCTTACCTGTTCGTACCGGTCCGTACTGGTCCGTTCCGGTCCGTTCCGGTCCGTGCCGGTCCATACCGGTCCGTACCGGTCCGTACTGGTCCGTATTGCTCCGTACTGGTCCATACTGTTCCGTAGTGTTCCGTACTGGTCCGTTGTGTTCCGTACATGTCCATACTGGTCCGTAGCGGTCTGTACTGGTCCTTACCTGTCCGTACCGGTCCGTACTGGTCCGTAGTGGTCTGTACTGGTCCGTACTGTTCCGTACTGGTCTGTACTGGTCCATACTGGGCCGTACTCGTCCGTACTGGTTCATACTGGTCCATACCGGTGCATACCGGTCCGTTCTGGTCCTTTCTGGTCCGTACCGGTCCGTTCCTCTCCGTTCTGGTCCGTTCCGTACAGGTCCGTACTTGTCCATAGTGTTCCGTACTGGTCCGTAGTGTTCCGTACTGGTCCATACTGGTCCGTACCAGTCCGTACCGGTCCTTACCTGTTCGTACCGGTCCGTACCAGTCCGTTCCGGTCCGTTCCGGTCCGTGCCGGTCCATACCGGTCCGTACCGGTCCGTACTGGTCCGTATTGCTCCGTACTGGTCCATACTGTTCCGTAGTGTTCCGTACTGGTCCGTTGTGTTCCGTACATGTCCATACTGGTCCGTACCGGTCTGTACTGGTCCTTACCTGTCCGTACCGGTCTGTACGGGTCCGTTCTGGTCCGTTCCGGTCCGTAGCCGTCCGTACCAGTCCGTACCTGTCCGTACCCCTCGGTACCGGTCCGTACCCGTCCGTACCGGTCCATACCGGTCCGTACCGGTCCGTTCCTCTCCGTTCTGGTCCGTTGCGGTCCGTTCATGTCCGTACTGGTCCGTACTGGTCCGTAGTGGTCCATACTGATCCATATCGGTCCATACTGGTCCGTACCGGTCCATACCGGTCCGTACCGGTCCGTTCCTCTCCGTACCGGTCCGTACCGGTCCTTACCTGTTCGTACCGGTCCGTACTGGTCCGTTCCGGTCCGTTCCGGTCCGTTCCGGTCCGTGCCGGTCCATACCGGTCCGTACCGGTCCGTACTGGTCCGTATTGCTCCGTACTGGTCCATACTGTTCCGTAGTGTTCCGTACTGGTCCGTTGTGTTCCGTACATGTCCATACTGGTCCGTAGCGGTCTGTACTGGTCCTTACCTGTCCGTACCGGTCCGTACGGGTCCGTTCTGGTCCGTTCCGGTCCGTAGCCGTCCGTACCGGTCCTTACCTGTCCGTACCCCTCGGTACCGGTCCGTACCCGTCCGTACCGGTCCATACCGGTCCGTACCGGTCCGTTCCTCTCCGTTCTGGTCCGTTGCGGTCCGTTCATGTCCGTACTGGTCCGTACTTGTCCATACTGGTCCGTACTGGTCCGTAGTGGTCCATACTGATCCATATCGGTCCATACTGGTCTGTACTGGTCCGTACTGGTCCGTACCGGTCCATAGTGTTCCGTACTGATCCATACCGGTCCGTACCGATCCGTACTGTTTCGTACTGGTCCATACTGGTCCGTACTGATCCGTACTGGTCCATACTGGTCCGTACTGATCCGTACTGGCCATACTGGACCGTAATGGTCCGTAGTGGTCCATACTGGGCCGTACTGCTCCGTACTGGTCTGTACTGGTCCGTACTGGTCCATACTGGTCCGTACTGGCCTGTTCTGGTCCGTACCGGTCCGTTCCTCTCCGTTCTGGTCCGTTCCGTACTGGTCCGTACTTGTCCATAGTGTTCCGTACTGGTCCGTAGTGTTCCGTACTGGTCCATACTGGTCCGTACCGGTCCGTACCGGTCCTTACCTGTCCGTACCGGTCCGTACCGGTCCGTTCCGGTCTGTACCGGTCCGTACCGGTCCGTACCCGTCCGTACCGGTCCATACTGGTCCGTACCCGTCCGTTCCTCTCCGTTCTGGTCCGTTCCGGTCCGTTCATGTCCGTACTGGTCCGTACTTGTCCATACTGGTCCGTACTGGTCTGTAGTGGTCCATACTGGTCCGTACTGGTCCGTACTTGTCCATAGTGATCCATACTGGTCCGTACTGGTCCGTACTGGTCCGTACTGATCCATACCGGTCCGTACAGTTCCCTACTGATCTGTACTGGTCCGTACTGGTCCGTACTGATCTGTACTGGCCATACTGGACCGTAATGGTCCGTAGTGGTCCATACTGGGCCGTACCGGTCCGTACTGGTCCGTAGTGGTCTGTACTGGTCCGTACTGTTCCGTACTGGTCTGAACTGGTCCATACTGGGCCGTACTCGTCCGTACTGGTCCATACTGGTCCGTACTGGTTCATACTGGTCCATACCGGTGCATACCGGTCCGTTCTGGTCCTTTCTGGTCCGTACCGGTCCGTTCCTCTCCGTTCTTGTCCGTTCCGTACAGGCCCGTACTTGTCCATAGTGTTCCGTACTGGTCCGTAGTGTTCCGTACTGGTCCATACTGGTCCGTACCAGTCCGTACCGGTCCTTACCTGTTCGTACCGGTCCGTACCAGTCCGTTCCGGTCCGTTCCGGTCCGTGCCGGTCCATACCGGTCCGTACCGGTCCGTACTGGTCCGTATTGCTCCGTACTGGTCCATACTGTTCCGTAGTGTTCCGTACTGGTCCGTTGTGTTCCGTACATGTCCATACTGGTCCGTACCGGTCTGTACTGGTCCTTACTTGTCCGTACCGGTCCGTACCGGTCCGTTCTGGTCCGTACCGGTCCGTTCCTCTCCGTTCTGGTCTGTACCGTTCTGTACCGGTCCGTACCGGTCCATACCGGTCCGTTCCTGTTTGTACTGGTCAGTACTTGTCCATACAGGTCCATACTGGTCCGTACTGGTCCGTAGTGGTCCGTACTGGTCCATACTGGTCCGTAGTGGTCCATACTGGGCCGTACAGGTCCGTACCGGTCCGTACCGGTCTGTACCGGTCCGTACCGGTCCGTAATGCTCCGTACTGGTCTGTACTGGACCATACTGGGCCGTACTCATCCGTACTGGTCCATACTGGTCCGTACTGGTTCATACTGGTCCATACCGGTGCATACCGGTCCGTTCTGGTCCATTCTGGTCCAGACCGGTCCGTTCCTCTCCGTTCTGGTCCGTTCCCGTCCGTTCATGTCCGTACTGGTCCGTAGTGGTCCATACTGATCCATACCGGTCCATACTGGTCCGTACCGGTCCATACCGGTCCGTACCGGTCCGTTCCTCTCCGTACCGGTCCGTACCGGTCCTTACCTGTTCGTACCGGTCCGTACTGGTCCGTTCCGGTCCGTTCCGGTCCGTGCCGGTCCATACCGGTCCGTACCGGTCCGTAGTGGTCCGTATTGCTCCGTACTGGTCCATACTGTTCCGTAGTGTTCCGTACTGGTCCGTTGTGTTCCGTACATGTCCATACTGGTCCGTACCGGTCTGTACTGGTCCTTACCTGTCCGTACCGGTCCGTACCGGTCCGTTCTGGTCCGTTCCGGTCCGTAGCTGTCCGTACCGGTCCGTACCTGTCCGTACCCCTCGGTACCGGTCCGTACCCGTCCGTACCGGTCCATACCGGTCCGTACCGGTCCGTTCCTCTCCGTTCTGGTCCGTTGCGGTCCGTTCATGTCCGTACTGGTCCGTACTTGTCCATACTGGTCCGTACTGGTCCGTAGTGGTCCATACTGATCCATATCGGTCCATACTGGTCTGTACTGGTCCGTACTGGTCCGTACCGGTCCATAGTGTTCCGTACTGATCCATACCGGTCCGTACCGATCCGTACTGATTCGTACTGGTCCATACTGGTCCGTACTGATCCGTACTGGTCCATACTGGGCCGTACTGCTCCGTACTGGTCTGTACTGGTCCGTACTGGTCCATACTGGTCCGTACTGGCCTGTTCTGGTCCGTACCGGTCCGTTCCTCTCCGTTCTGGTCCGTTCCGTACTGGTCCGTACTTGTCCATAGTGTTCCGTACTGGTCCGTAGTGTTCCGTACTGGTCCATACTGGTCCGTACCGGTCCGTACCGGTCCTTACCTGTCCGTACCGGTCCGTACCAGTCCGTTCCGGTCTGTACCGGTCCGTACCGGTCCGTACCCGTCCGTACCAGTCCATACTGGTCTGTACCCGTCCGTTCCTCTCCGTTCTGGTCCGTTCCGGTCCGTTCATGTCCGTACTGGTCCGTACTTGTCCATACTGGTCCGTACTGGTCTGTAGTGGTCCATACTGGTCCGTACTGGTCCGTACTGGTCCGTAGTGGTCCGTACTGATCCATACCGGTCCGTACTGTTCCCTACTGATCTGTACTGGTCCGTACTGGTCCGTACTGATCTGTACTGGCCATACTGGACCGTAATGGTCCGTAGTGGTCCATACTGGGCCGTACTGGTCCGTACTGGTCCGTAGTGGTCTGTACTGGTCCGTACTGTTCCGTACTGGTCTGTACTGGTCCATACTGGGCCGTACTCGTCCGTACTGGTCCATACTGGTCCGTACTGGTTCATACTGGTCCATACCGGTGCATACCGGTCCGTTCTGGTCCTTTCTGGTCCGTACCGGTCCGTTCCTCTCCGTTCTGGTCCGTTCCGTACAGGTCCGTACTTGTCCATAGTGTTCCGTACTGGTCCGTAGTGTCCCGTACTGGTCCATACTGGTCCGTACCGGTCCGTACCGGTCCTTACCTGTTCGTACCGGTCCGTACCAGTCCGTTCCGGTCCGTTCCGGTCCGTGCCGGTCCATACCGGTCCGTACCGGTCCGTACTGGTCCGTATTGCTCCGTACTGGTCCATACTGTTCCGTAGTGTTCCGTACTGGTCCGTTGTGTTCCGTACATGTCCATACTGGTCCGTACCGGTCTGTACTGGTCCTTACCTGTCCGTACCGGTCCGTACGGGTCCGTCTGGTCCGTTCCGGTCCGTACCGGTCCGTACCGGTCCGTACCGGTCCATTCCTCTCCGTTCTGCTCCGTACCGTTCTGTACCGGTCCGTACCGGTCCATACCGGTCCGTTCCTGTTTGTACTGGTCAGTACTTGTCCATACTGGTCCATACTGGTCCGTACCCGTCCGTTCCTCTCCGTTCTGGTCCGTTCCGGTCCGTTCATGTCCGTACTGGTCCGTACTTGTCCATACTGGTCCGTACTGGTCTGTAGTGGTCCATACTGGTCCGTACTGGTCCGTACTGGTCCGTAGTGGTCCGTACTGATCCATACCGGTCCGTACTGTTCCCTACTGATCTGTACTGGTCCGTACTGGTCCGTACTGATCTGTACTGGCCATACTGGACCGTAATGGTCCGTAGTGGTCCATACTGGGCCGTACTGGTCCGTACTGGTCCGTAGTGGTCTGTACCGGTCCGTACTGTTCCGTACTGGTCTGTACTGGTCCATACTGGGCCGTACTCGTCCGTACTGGTCCATACTGGTCCGTACTGGTTCATACTGGTCCATACCGGTGCATACCGGTCCGTTCTGGTCCTTTCTGGTCCGTACCGGTCCGTTCCTCTCCGTTCTGGTCCGTTCCGTACAGGTCCGTACTTGTCCATAGTGTTCCGTACTGGTCCGTAGTGTCCCGTACCGGTCCATACTGGTCCGTACCGGTCCGTACCGGTCCTTACCTGTTCGTACCGGTCCGTACCAGTCCGTTCCGGTCCGTTCCGGTCCGTGCCGGTCCATACCGGTCCGTACCGGTCCGTACTGGTCCGTATTGCTCCGTACTGGTCCATACTGTTCCGTAGTGTTCCGTACTGGTCCGTTGTGTTCCGTACATGTCCATACTGGTCCGTACCGGTCTGTACTGGTCCTTACCTGTCCGTACCGGTCCGTACGGGTCCGTTCTGGTCTGTTCCGGTCCGTACCGGTCCGTACCGGTCCGTACCGGTCCATTCCTCTCCGTTCTGCTCCGTACCGTTCTGTACCGGTCCGTACCGGTCCATACCGGTCCGTTCCTGTTTGTACTGGTCAGTACTTGTCCATACTGGTCCATACTGGTCCGTACCCGTCCGTTCCTCTCCGTTCTGGTCCGTTCCGGTCCGTTCATGTCCGTACTGGTCCGTACTTGTCCATACTGGTCCGTACTGGTCTGTAGTGGTCCATACTGGTCCGTACTGGTCCGTACTGGTCCGTAGTGGTCCGTACTGATCCATACCGGTCCGTACTGTTCCCTACTGATCTGTACTGGTCCGTACTGGTCCGTACTGATCTGTACTGGCCATACTGGACCGTAATGGTCCGTAGTGGTCCATACTGGGCCGTACCGGGCCGTACTGGTCCGTAGTGGTCTGTACCGGTCCGTACTGTTCCGTACTGGTCTGTACTGGTCCATACTGGGCCGTACTCGTCCGTACTGGTCCATACTGGTCCGTACTGGTTCATACTGGTCCATACCGGTGCATACCGGTCCGTTCTGGTCCTTTCTGGTCCGTACCGGTCCGTTCCTCTCCGTTCTGGTCCGTTCCGTACAGGTCCGTACTTGTCCATAGTGTTCCGTACTGGTCCGTAGTGTCCCGTACTGGTCCATACTGGTCCGTACCGGTCCGTACCGGTCCTTACCTGTTCGTACCGGTCCGTTCCGGTCTGTACCGGTCCATACTGGTCCGTACCAGTCCGTTCCGGTCCGTTCCGGTCCGTGCCGGTCCATACCGGTCCGTACCGGTCCGTACTGGTCCGTATTGCTCCGTACTGGTCCATACTGTTCCGTAGTGTTCCGTACTGGTCCGTTGTGTTCCGTACATGTCCATACTGGTCCGTACCGGTCTGTACTGGTCCTTACCTGTCCGTACCGGTCTGTACGGGTCCGTTCTGGTCCGTTCCGGTCCGTACCGGTTCGTACCGGTCCGTACCGGTCCGTTCCTCTCCGTTCTGGTCTGTACCGTTCTGTACCGGTCCGTACCGGTCCATACCGGTCCGTTCCTGTTTGTACTGGTCAGTACTTGTCCATACTGGTCCATACTGGTCCGTACTGGTCCGTAGTGGTCCGTACTGGTCCATACTGGTCCGTAGTGGTCCATACTGGGCCGTACAGGTCCGTACCGGTCCGTACCGGTCTGTACCGGTCCGTACTGGTTCATACTGGTCCATACCGCTGCATA
>NW_027100298.1:0-59300 GCF_031753505.1 Anomalospiza imberbis | reverse complement strand
CAGTCAATTGCACACTAGTGAAGCTGAGCCAGGCTCTTCAGCTTTGCTGCTTTTGAGCATCTGTGCTCCACTTATGCTCTGTGACATCTCTGGAGGTTGTTTTGCCTCGGCCAGGCTGGAAAGTGCCCGCTAGTACCTAGAGCTGGGCAGGAGAGGGCAGAGAGCACTTCCATCTGACAGCAGGTTGCAGATTGCCTCGGAAAGAGCCGTGTCCTTGGAATGTGCAGCAAATCCTCTTTCTTTGCAAACCGCGGTTAGTGTGCAGTGCAGGTACGCTCTCCCCTTGCCAACTGGAGTGGGAAAGCTTTTCGCTAAGCCTAGAGATGACTAGAGAAGCAGAAGCGCGGCTCCGGAGCTATCCGGAGGAAAGTGCCGCTTCCCGGCGTCTTTCGGCTTGAAGCGGCGCTCCGGAGCGCTGCGCTGCCGCTCTACTGAGCTGTGCGCGAATTAGCCGCTTCTTCGCCTCCGAGAAGCAGAGATCGCGGTTGCTTGGAAGAGGCGAAGAACGAAGCCGCAAAGAAGCGGGCTTGTGTGCCAAGCCTTCCGACTGCTGGAGGACGGTGGCTGCCGCTCTCCTGCCTCTTGAATTCACTCTCGGCAAGCGAATGGAAAGCGTTCCAGGACAACTTGCCTGGGTTTTGACTTGGTCCTGATGCCTCCCACCTTGGCAAGTCTTGCTCGTCGCCAGAGGCTCCGAGATGCACAGAAGACGGTGGCAGCTGCTGAAAAGAAGGGCAGCGGTGAGTTTGTCGACAAGCAAGAACATAGGCAGCTGCCTGTGCTTGGGAAGGAGCAGCTGCCTGGTTTTGGCAATTGCCTTCACAGCGCCCAGAAGCCCGGTGCTCTGCTGCTTTGTTTTTCGCAGTCAGTCAATTGCACACTAGTGAAGCTGAGCCAGGCTCTTCAGCTTTGCTGCTTTTGAGCATCTGTGCTCCACTTACGCTCTGTGACATCTCTCGAGGTTGTTTGCCTCGGCCAGGCTGGAAAGTGCCCGCTAGTCCTAGAGCTGGGCAGGAGAGGGCAGAGAGCACTTCCATCTGACAGCAGGTTGCAGATTGCCTCGGAAAGAGCCGTGTCCTTGGAATGTGCAGCAAATCCTCTTTCTTTGCAAACCGCGGTTAGTGTGCAGTGCAGGTACGCTCTCCCCTTGCCAACTGGAGTGGGAAAGCTTTTCGCTAAGCTAGAGATGACTAGAGAAGCAGAAGCGCGGCTCCGGAGCTATCCGGAGGAAAGTGCCGCTTCCCGGCGTCTTTCGGCTTGAAGCGGCGCTCCGGAGCGCTGCGCTGCCGCTCTACTGAGCTGTGCGCGAATTAGCCGCTTCTTCGCCTCCGAGAAGCAGAGATCGCGGTTGCTTGGAAGAGGCGAAGAACGAAGCCGCAAAGAAGCGGGCTTGTGTGCCAAGCCTTCCGACTGCTGGAGGACGGTGGCTGCCGCTCTCCTGCCTCTTGAATTCACTCTCGGCAAGCGAATGGAAAGCGTTCCAGGACAACTTGCCTGGGTTTTGACTTGGTCCTGATGCCTCCCCACCTTGGCAAGTCTTGCTCGTCGCCAGAGGCTCCGAGATGCACAGAAGACGGTGGCAGCTGCTGAAAAGAAGGGCAGCGGTGAGTTTGTCGACAAGCAAGAACATAGGCAGCTGCCTGTGCTTGGGAAGGAGCAGCTGCCTGGTTTTGGCAATTGCCTTCACAGCGCCCAGAAGCCCGGTGCTCTGCTGCTTTGTTTTTCGCAGTCAGTCAATTGCACACTAGTGAAGCTGAGCCAGGCTCTTCAGCTTTGCTGCTTTTGAGCATCTGTGCTCCACTTATGCTCTGTGACATCTCTGGAGGTGGTTTGCCTCGCCCAGGCTGGCAAGTGCCCGCTAGTAGCTAGAGCTGGGCAGGAGAGGGCAGAGAGCACTTCCATCTGACAGCAGGTTGCAGATTGCCTCGGAAAGAGCCGTGTCCTTGGAATGTGCAGCAAATCCTCTTCTTTGCAAACCGCGGTTAGTGTGCAGTGCAGGTACGCTCTCCCCTTGCCAACTGGAGTGGAAAGCTTTTCGCTAAGCTAGAGATGACTAGAGAAGCAGAAGCGCGGCTCCGGAGCTATCCGGAGGAAAGTGCCGCTTCCCGGCGTCTTTCGGCTTGAAGCGGCGCTCCGGAGCGCTGCGCTGCCGCTCTACTGAGCTGTGCGCGAATTAGCCGCTTCTTCGCCTCCGAGAAGCAGAGATCGCTGTTGCTTGGAAGAGGCGAAGAACGAAGCCGCAAAGAAGCGGGCTTGTGTGCCAAGCCTTCCGACTGCTGGAGGACGGTGGCTGCCGCTCTCCTGCCTCTTGAATTCACTCTCGGCAAGCGAATGGAAAGTGTTCCAGGACAACTTGCCTGGGTTTTGACTTGTCCTGATGCCTCCCACCTTGGCAAGTCTTGCTCATCGCCAGAGGCTCCGAGATGCACAGAAGACGGTGGCAGCTGCTGAAAAGAAGGGCAGCGGTGAGTTTGTCGACAAGCAAGAACATAGGCAGCTGCCTGTGCTTGGGAAGGAGCAGCTGCCTGGTTTTGGCAATTGCCTTCACAGCGCCCAGAAGCCCGGTGCTGTGCTGCTTTGTTTTTCGCAGTCAGTCAATTGCACACTAGTGAAGCTGAGCCAGGCTCTTCAGCTTTGCTGCTTTTGAGCATCTGTGCTCCACTTATGCTCTGTGACATCTCTGGAGGTGGTTTGCCTCGCCCAGGCTGGCAAGTGCCCGCTAGTAGCTAGAGCTGGGCAGGAGAGGGCAGAGAGCACTTCCATCTGACAGCAGGTTACAGATTGCCTCGGAAAGAGCCGTGTCCTTGGAATGTGCAGCAAATCCTCTTTCTTTGCAAACCGCGGTTAGTGTGCAGTGCAGGTACGCTCTCCCCTTGCCAACTGGAGTGGGAAAGCTTTTCGCTAAGCTAGAGATGACTAGAGAAGCAGAAGCGCGGCTCCGGAGCTATCCGGAGGAAAGTGCCGCTTCCCGGCGTCTTCGGCTTGAAGCGGCGCTCCGGAGCGCTGCGCTGCCGCTCTACTGAGCTTGTGCGCGAATTAGCCGCTTCTTCGCCTCCGAGAAGCAGAGATCGCGGTTGCTTGGAAGAGGCGAAGAACGACGGCCGCAAAGAAGCGGGCTTGTGTGCCAAGCCTTCCGACTGCTGGAGGACGGTGGCTGCCGCTCTCCTGCCTGTTGAATTCACTCTCGGCAAGCGAATGGAAAGCGTTCCAGGACAACTTGCCTGCGTTTTGACTTGGTCCTGATGCGTCCCACCTTGGCAAGTCTTGCTCGTCGCCAGAGGCTCCGAGATGCACAGAAGACGGTGGCAGCTGCTGAAAAGAAGGGCAGCGGTGAGTTTGTCGACAAGCAAGAACATAGGCAGCTGCCTGTGCTTGGGAAGGAGCAGCTGCCTGGTTTTGGCAATTGCCTTCACAGCGCCCAGAAGCCCGGTGCTCTGCTGCTTTGTTTTTCGCAGTCAGTCAATTGCACACTAGTGAAGCTGAGCCAGGCTCTTCAGCTTTGCTGCTTTTGAGCATCTGTGCTCCACTTCTGCTCTGTGACATCTCTGGAGGTTGTTTGCCTCGGCCAGGCTGGAAAGTGCCCGCAGGTACCTAGAGCTGGGCAGAAGAGGGCAGAGAGCACTTCCATCTGACAGCAGGTTGCAGATTGCCTCGGAAAGAGCCGTGTCCTTGGAATGTGCAACAAATCCTCTTTCTTTGCAAACCGCGGTTAGTGTGCAGTGCAGGTACGCTCTCCCCTTGCCAACTGGAGTGGGAAAGCTTTTTGCTAAGCTAGAGATGACTAGAGAAGCAGAAGCGCGGCTCCGGAGCTATCCGGAGGAAAGTGCCGCTTCCCGGCGTCTTTCGGCTTGAAGCGGCGCTCCGGAGCGCTGCGCTGCCGCTCTACTGAGCTGTGCGCGAATTAGCCGCTTCTTCGCCTCCGAGAAGCAGAGATCGCGGTTGCTTGGAAGAGGCGAAGAACGAAGCCGCAAAGAAGCGGGCTTGTGTGCCAAGCCTTCCGACTGCTGGAGGACGGTGGCTGCCGCTCTCCTGCCTCTTGAATTCACTCTCGGCAAGCGAATGGAAAGCGTTCCAGGACAACTTGCCTGGGTTTTGACTTGGTCCTGATGCCTCCCACCTTGGCAAGTCTTGCTCGTCGCCAGAGGCTCCGAGATGCACAGAAGACGGTGGCAGCTGCTGAAAAGAAGGGCAGCGGTGCGTTTGTCGACAAGCAAGAACATAGGCAGCTGCCTGTGCTTGGGAAGGAGCAGCTGCCTGGTTTTGGCAATTGCCTTCACAGCGCCCAGAAGCCCGGTGCTCTGCTGCTTTGTTTTTCGCAGTCAGTCAATTGCACACTAGTGAAGCTGAGCCAGGCTCTTCAGCTTTGCTGCTTTTGAGCATCTGTGCTCCACTTCTGCTCTGTGACATCTCTGGAGGTTGTTTGCCTCGGCCAGGCTGGAAAGTGCCCGCTAGTAGCTAGAGCTGGGCAGGAGAGGGCAGAGAGCACTTCCATCTGACAGCAGGTTGCAGATTGCCTCGGAAAGAGCCGTGTCCTTGGAATGTGCAGCAAATCCTCTTTCTTTGCAAACCGCGGTTAGTGTGCAGTGCAGGTACGCTCTCCCCTTGCAACTGGAGTGGGAAAGCTTTTCGCTAAGCTAGAGATGACTAGAGAAGCAGAAGCGCGGCTCCGGAGCTATCCGGAGGAAAGTGCCGCTTCCCGGCGTCTTTCGGCTTGAAGCGGCGCTCCGGAGCGCTGCGCTGCCGCTCTACTGAGCTGTGCGCGAATTAGCCGCTTCTTCGCCTCCGAGAAGCAGAGATCGCGGTTGCTTGGAAGAGGCGAAGAACGAAGCCGCAAAGAAGCGGGCTTGTGTGCCAAGCCTTCCGACTGCTGGAGGACGGTGGCTGCCGCTCTCCTGCCTCTTGAATTCACTCTCGGCAAGCGAATGGAAAGTGTTCCAGGACAACTTGCCTGGGTTTTGACTTGGTCCTGATGCCTCCCACCTTGGCAAGTCTTGCTCGTCGCCAGAGGCTCCGAGATGCACAGAAGACGGTGGCAGCTGCTGAAAAGAAGGGCAGCGGTGAGTTTGTCGACAAGCAAGAACATAGGCAGCTGCCTGTGCTTGGGAAGGAGCAGCTGCCTGGTTTTGGCAATTGCCTTCACAGCGCCCAGAAGCCCGGTGCTCTGCTGCTTTGTTTTTCGCAGTCAGTCAATTGCACACTAGTGAAGCTGAGCCAGGCTCTTCAGCTTTGCTGCTTTTGAGCATCTGTGCTCCACTTCTGCTCTGTGACATCTCTGGAGGTTGTTTGCCTCGGCCAGGCTGGAAAGTGCCCGCTAGTAGCTAGAGCTGGGCAGGAGAGGGCAGAGAGCACTTCCATCTGACAGCAGGTTGCAGATTGCCTCGGAAAGAGCCGTGTCCTTGGAATGTGCAGCAAATCCTCTTTCTTTGCAAACCGCGGTTAGTGTGCAGTGCAGGTACGCTCTCCCCTTGCCAACTGGAGTGGGAAAGCTTTTCGCTAAGCTAGAGATGACTAGAGAAGCAGAAGCGCGGCTCCGGAGCTATCCGGAGGAAAGTGCCGCTTCCCGGCGTCTTTCGGCTTGAAGCGGCGCTTCCGGAGCGCTGCGCTGCCGCTCTACTGAGCTGTGCGCGAATTAGCCGCTTCTTCGCCTCCGAGAAGCAGAGATCGCGGTTGCTTGGAAGAGGCGAAGAACGAAGCCGCAAAGAAGCGGGCTTGTGTGCGAAGCCTTCCGACTGCTGGAGGACGGTGGCTGCCGCTCTCCTGCCTCTTGAATTCACTCTCGGCAAGCGAATGGAAAGTGTTCCAGGACAACTTGCCTGGGTTTTGACTTGGTCCTGATGCCTCCCACCTTGGCAAGTCTTGCTCGTCGCCAGAGGCTCCGAGATGCACAGAAGACGGTGGCAGCTGCTGAAAAGAAGGGCAGCGGTGAGTTTGTCGACAAGCAAGAACATAGGCAGCTGCCTGTGCTTGGGAAGGAGCAGCTGCCTGGTTTTGGCAATTGCCTTCACAGCGCCCAGAAGCCCGGTGCTCTGCTGCTTTGTTTTTCGCAGTCAGTCAATTGCACACTAGTGAAGCTGAGCCAGGCTCTTCAGCTTTGCTGCTTTTGAGCATCTGTGCTCCACTTATGCTCTGTGACATCTCTGGAGGTTGTTTGCCTCGGCCAGGGCTGGCAAGTGCCCGCTAGTACCTAGAGCTGGGCAGGAGAGGGCAGAGAGCACTTCCATCTGACAGCAGGTTGCAGATTGCCTCGGAAAGAGCCGTGTCCTTGGAATGTGCAGCAAATCCTCTTTCTTTGCAAACCGCGGTTAGTGTGCAGTGCAGGTACGCTCTCCCCCTTGCCAACTGGAGTGGGAAAGCTTTTCGCTAAGCTAGAGATGACTAGAGAAGCAGAAGCGCGGCTCCGGAGTTATCCGGAGGAAAGTGCCGCTTCCCGGCGTCTTTCGGCTTGAAGCTGCACTCCGGAGCGCTGCGCTGCCGCTCTACTGAGCTGTGCGCGAATTAGCCGCTTCTTCGCCTCCGAGAAGCAGAGATCGCGGTTGCTTGGAAGAGGCGAAGAACGAAGCCGCAAAGAAGCGGGCTTGTGTGCCAAGCCTTCCGACTGCTGGAGGACGGTGGCTGCCGCTCTCCTGCCTCTTGAATTCACTCTCGGCAAGCGAATGGAAAGCGTTCCAGGACAACTTGCCTGGGTTTTGACTTGGTCCTGATGCCTCCCACCTTGGCAAGTCTTGCTCGTCGCCAGAGGCTCCGAGATGCACAGAAGACGGTGGCAGCTGCTGAAAAGAAGGGCAGCGGTGAGTTTGTCGACAAGCAAGAACATAGGCAGCTGCCTGTGCTTGGGAAGGAGCAGCTGCCTGGTTTTGGCAATTGCCTTCACAGCGCCCAGAAGCCCGGTGCTCTGCTGCTTTGTTTTTCGCAGTCAGTCAATTGCACACTAGTGAAGCTGAGCCAGGCTCTTCAGCTTTGCTGCTTTTGAGCATCTGTGCTCCACTTATGCTCTGTGACATCTCTGGAGGTGGTTTGCCTCGCCCAGGCTGGCAAGTGCCCGCTAGT
Organism: Anomalospiza imberbis; assembly: GCF_031753505.1. Lineage (NCBI taxonomy): Eukaryota > Metazoa > Chordata > Aves > Passeriformes > Viduidae > Anomalospiza > Anomalospiza imberbis. The sequence goes on along the minus strand of NW_027100298.1, from coordinate 52,253 downwards.
ACCTAGAGCTGGGCAGGAGAGGGCAGAGAGCACTTCCATCTGACAGCAGGTTGCAGATTGCCTCGGAAAGAGCCGTGTCCTTGGAATGTGCAGCAAATCCTCTTTCTTTGCAAACCGCGGTTAGTGTGCAGTGCAGGTACGCTCTCCCCTTGCCAACTGGAGTGGGAAAGCTTTTCGCTAAGCTAGAGATGACTAGAGAAGCAGAAGCGCGGCTCCGGAGCTATCCGGAGGAAAGTGCCGCTTCCCGGCGTCTTTCGGCTTGAAGCGGCGCTCCGGAGCGCTGCGCTGCCGCTCTACTGAGCTGTGCGCGAATTAGCCGCTTCTTCGCCTCCGAGAAGCAGAGATCGCGGTTGCTTGGAAGAGGCGAAGAACGAAGCCGCAAAGAAGCGGGCTTGTGTGCCAAGCCTTCCGACTGCTGGAGGACGGTGGCTGCCGCTCTCCTGCCTCTTGAATTCACTCTCGGCAAGCGAATGGAAAGCGTTCCAGGACAACTTGCCTGGGTTTTGACTTGGTCCTGATGCCTCCCACCTTGGCAAGTCTTGCTCGTCGCCAGAGGCTCCGAGATGCACAGAAGACGGTGGCAGCTGCTGAAAAGAAGGGCAGCGGTGAGTTTGTCGACAAGCAAGAACATAGGCAGCTGCCTGTGCTTGGGAAGGAGCAGCTGCCTGGTTTTGGCAATTGCCTTCACAGCGCCCAGAAGCCCGGTGCTCTGCTGCTTTGTTTTTCGCAGTCAGTCAATTGCACACTAGTGAAGCTGAGCCAGGCTCTTCAGCTTTGCTGCTTTTGAGCATCTGTGCTCCACTTACGCTCTGTGACATCTCTCGAGGTTGTTTGCCTCGGCCAGGCTGGAAAGTGCCCGCTAGTACCTAGAGCTGGGCAGGAGAGGGCAGAGAGCACTTCCATCTGACAGCAGGTTGCAGATTGCCTCGGAAAGAGCCGTGTCCTTGGAATGTGCAGCAAATCCTCTTTCTTTGCAAACCGCGGTTAGTGTGCAGTGCAGGTACGCTCTCCCCTTGCCAACTGGAGTGGGAAAGCTTTTCGCTAAGCTAGAGATGACTAGAGAAGCAGAAGCGCGGCTCCGGAGCTATCCGGAGGAAAGTGCCGCTTCCCGGCGTCTTTCGGCTTGAAGCGGCGCTCCGGAGCGCTGCGCTGCCGCTCTACTGAGCTGTGCGCGAATTAGCCGCTTCTTCGCCTCCGAGAAGCAGAGATCGCGGTTGCTTGGAAGAGGCGAAGAACGAAGCCGCAAAGAAGCGGGCTTGTGTGCCAAGCCTTCCGACTGCTGGAGGACGGTGGCTGCCGCTCTCCTGCCTCTTGAATTCACTCTCGGCAAGCGAATGGAAAGCGTTCCAGGACAACTTGCCTGGGTTTTGACTTGGTCCTGATGCCTCCCACCTTGGCAAGTCTTGCTCGTCGCCAGAGGCTCCGAGATGCACAGAAGACGGTGGCAGCTGCTGAAAAGAAGGGCAGCGGTGAGTTTGTCGACAAGCAAGAACATAGGCAGCTGCCTGTGCTTGGGAAGGAGCAGCTGCCTGGTTTTGGCAATTGCCTTCACAGCGCCCAGAAGCCCGGTGCTCTGCTGCTTTGTTTTTCGCAGTCAGTCAATTGCACACTAGTGAAGCTGAGCCAGGCTCTTCAGCTTTGCTGCTTTTGAGCATCTGTGCTCCACTTATGCTCTGTGACATCTCTGGAGGTGGTTTGCCTCGCCCAGGCTGGCAAGTGCCCGCTAGTAGCTAGAGCTGGGCAGGAGAGGGCAGAGAGCACTTCCATCTGACAGCAGGTTGCAGATTGCCTCGGAAAGAGCCGTGTCCTTGGAATGTGCAGCAAATCCTCTTTCTTTGCAAACCGCGGTTAGTGTGCAGTGCAGGTACGCTCTCCCCTTGCCAACTGGAGTGGGAAAGCTTTTCGCTAAGCTAGAGATGACTAGAGAAGCAGAAGCGCGGCTCCGGAGCTATCCGGAGGAAAGTGCCGCTTCCCGGCGTCTTTCGGCTTGAAGCGGCGCTCCGGAGCGCTGCGCTGCCGCTCTACTGAGCTGTGCGCGAATTAGCCGCTTCTTCGCCTCCGAGAAGCAGAGATCGCGGTTGCTTGGAAGAGGCGAAGAACGAAGCCGCAAAGAAGCGGGCTTGTGTGCCAAGCCTTCCGACTGCTGGAGGACGGTGGCTGCCGCTCTCCTGCCTCTTGAATTCACTCTCGGCAAGCGAATGGAAAGCGTTCCAGGACAACTTGCCTGGGTTTTGACTTGGTCCTGATGCCTCCCACCTTGGCAAGTCTTGCTCGTCGCCAGAGGCTCCGAGATGCACAGAAGACGGTGGCAGCTGCTGAAAAGAAGGGCAGCGGTGCGTTTGTCGACAAGCAAGAACATAGGCAGCTGCCTGTGCTTGGGAAGGAGCAGCTGCCTGGTTTTGGCAATTGCCTTCACAGCGCCCAGAAGCCCGGTGCTCTGCTGCTTTGTTTTTCGCAGTCAGTCAATTGCACACTAGTGAAGCTGAGCCAGGCTCTTCAGCTTTGCTGCTTTTGAGCATCTGTGCTCCACTTCTGCTCTGTGACATCTCTGGAGGTTGTTTGCCTCGGCCAGGCTGGAAAGTGCCCGCTAGTAGCTAGAGCTGGGCAGGAGAGGGCAGAGAGCACTTCCATCTGACAGCAGGTTGCAGATTGCCTCGGAAAGAGCCGTGTCCTTGGAATGTGCAGCAAATCCTCTTTCTTTGCAAACCGCGGTTAGTGTGCAGTGCAGGTACGCTCTCCCCTTGCCAACTGGAGTGGGAAAGCTTTTCGCTAAGCTAGAGATGACTAGAGAAGCAGAAGCGCGGCTCCGGAGCTATCCGGAGGAAAGTGCCGCTTCCCGGCGTCTTTCGTCTTGAAGCGGCGCTCCGGAGCGCTGCGCTGCCGCTCTACTGAGCTGTGCGCGAATTAGCCGCTTCTTCGCCTCCGAGAAGCAGAGATCGCGGTTGCTTGGAAGAGGCGAAGAACGAAGCCGCAAAGAAGCGGGCTTGTGTGCCAAGCCTTCCGACTGCTGGAGGACGGTGGCTGCCGCTCTCCTGCCTCTTGAATTCACTCTCGGCAAGCGAATGGAAAGTGTTCCAGGACAACTTGCCTGGGTTTTGACTTGGTCCTGATGCCTCCCACCTTGGCAAGTCTTGCTCGTCGCCAGAGGCTCCGAGATGCACAGAAGACGGTGGCAGCTGCTGAAAAGAAGGGCAGCGGTGAGTTTGTCGACAAGCAAGAACATAGGCAGCTGCCTGTGCTTGGGAAGGAGCAGCTGCCTGGTTTTGGCAATTGCCTTCACAGCGCCCAGAAGCCCGGTGCTCTGCTGCTTTGTTTTTCGCAGTCAGTCAATTGCACACTAGTGAAGCTGAGCCAGGCTCTTCAGCTTTGCTGCTTTTGAGCATCTGTGCTCCACTTCTGCTCTGTGACATCTCTGGAGGTTGTTTGCCTCGGCCAGGCTGGAAAGTGCCCGCTAGTAGCTAGAGCTGGGCAGGAGAGGGCAGAGAGCACTTCCATCTGACAGCAGGTTGCAGATTGCCTCGGAAAGAGCCGTGTCCTTGGAATGTGCAGCAAATCCTCTTTCTTTGCAAACCGCGGTTAGTGTGCAGTGCAGGTACGCTCTCCCCTTGCCAACTGGAGTGGGAAAGCTTTTCGCTAAGCTAGAGATGACTAGAGAAGCAGAAGCGCGGCTCCGGAGCTATCCGGAGGAAAGTGCCGCTTCCCGGCGTCTTTCGTCTTGAAGCGGCGCTCCGGAGCGCTGCGCTGCCGCTCTACTGAGCTGTGCGCGAATTAGCCGCTTCTTCGCCTCCGAGAAGCAGAGATCGCGGTTGCTTGGAAGAGGCGAAGAACGAAGCCGCAAAGAAGCGGGCTTGTGTGCGAAGCCTTCCGACTGCTGGAGGACGGTGGCTGCCGCTCTCCTGCCTCTTGAATTCACTCTCGGCAAGCGAATGGAAAGTGTTCCAGGACAACTTGCCTGGGTTTTGACTTGGTCCTGATGCCTCCCACCTTGGCAAGTCTTGCTCGTCGCCAGAGGCTCCGAGATGCACAGAAGACGGTGGCAGCTGCTGAAAAGAAGGGCAGCGGTGAGTTTGTCGACAAGCAAGAACATAGGCAGCTGCCTGTGCTTGGGAAGGAGCAGCTGCCTGGTTTTGGCAATTGCCTTCACAGCGCCCAGAAGCCCGGTGCTCTGCTGCTTTGTTTTTCGCAGTCAGTCAATTGCACACTAGTGAAGCTGAGCCAGGCTCTTCAGCTTTGCTGCTTTTGAGCATCTGTGCTCCACTTATGCTCTGTGACATCTCTGGAGGTTGTTTGCCTCGGCCAGGCTGGCAAGTGCCCGCTAGTACCTAGAGCTGGGCAGGAGAGGGCAGAGAGCACTTCCATCTGACAGCAGGTTGCAGATTGCCTCGGAAAGAGCCGTGTCCTTGGAATGTGCAGCAAATCCTCTTTCTTTGCAAACCGCGGTTAGTGTGCAGTGCAGGTACGCTCTCCCCTTGCCAACTGGAGTGGGAAAGCTTTTCGCTAAGCTAGAGATGACTAGAGAAGCAGAAGCGCGGCTCCGGAGTTATCCGGAGGAAAGTGCCGCTTCCCGGCGTCTTTCGGCTTGAAGCTGCACTCCGGAGCGCTGCGCTGCCGCTCTACTGAGCTGTGCGCGAATTAGCCGCTTCTTCGCCTCCGAGAAGCAGAGATCGCGGTTGCTTGGAAGAGGCGAAGAACGAAGCCGCAAAGAAGCGGGCTTGTGTGCCAAGCCTTCCGACTGCTGGAGGACGGTGGCTGCCGCTCTCCTGCCTGTTGAATTCACTCTCGGCAAGCGAATGGAAAGCGTTCCAGGACAACTTGCCTGGGTTTTGACTTGGTCCTGATGCCTCCCACCTTGGCAAGTCTTGCTCGTCGCCAGAGGCTCCGAGATGCACAGAAGACGGTGGCAGCTGCTGAAAAGAAGGGCAGCGGTGAGTTTGTCGACAAGCAAGAACATAGGCAGCTGCCTGTGCTTGGGAAGGAGCAGCTGCCTGGTTTTGGCAATTGCCTTCACAGCGCCCAGAAGCCCGGTGCTCTGCTGCTTTGTTTTTCGCAGTCAGTCAATTGCACACTAGTGAAGCTGAGCCAGGCTCTTCAGCTTTGCTGCTTTTGAGCATCTGTGCTCCACTTATGCTCTGTGACATCTCTGGAGGTGGTTTGCCTCGCCCAGGCTGGCAAGTGCCCGCTAGTAGCTAGAGCTGGGCAGGAGAGGGCAGAGAGCACTTCCATCTGACAGCAGGTTGCAGATTGCCTCGGAAAGAGCCGTGTCCTTGGAATGTGCAGCAAATCCTCTTTCTTTGCAAACCGCGGTTAGTGTGCAGTGCAGGTACGCTCTCCCCTTGCCAACTGGAGTGGGAAAGCTTTTCGCTAAGCTAGAGATGACTAGAGAAGCAGAAGCGCGGCTCCGGAGCTATCCGGAGGAAAGTGCCGCTTCCCGGCGTCTTTCGGCTTGAAGCGGCGCTCCGGAGCGCTGCGCTGCCGCTCTACTGAGCTGTGCGCGAATTAGCCGCTTCTTCGCCTCCGAGAAGCAGAGATCGCGGTTGCTTGGAAGAGGCGAAGAACGAAGCCGCAAAGAAGCGGGCTTGTGTGCCAAGCCTTCCGACTGCTGGAGGACGGTGGCTGCCGCTCTCCTGCCTCTTGAATTCACTCTCGGCAAGCGAATGGAAAGCGTTCCAGGACAACTTGCCTGGGTTTTGACTTGGTCCTGATGCCTCCCACCTTGGCAAGTCTTGCTCGTCGCCAGAGGCTCCGAGATGCACAGAAGACGGTGGCAGCTGCTGAAAAGAAGGGCAGCGGTGAGTTTGTCGACAAGCAAGAACATAGGCAGCTGCCTGTGCTTGGGAAGGAGCAGCTGCCTGGTTTTGGCAATTGCCTTCACAGCGCCCAGAAGCCCGGTGCTCTGCTGCTTTGTTTTTCGCAGTCAGTCAATTGCACACTAGTGAAGCTGAGCCAGGCTCTTCAGCTTTGCTGCTTTTGAGCATCTGTGCTCCACTTACGCTCTGTGACATCTCTCGAGGTTGTTTGCCTCGGCCAGGCTGGAAAGTGCCCGCTAGTACCTAGAGCTGGGCAGGAGAGGGCAGAGAGCACTTCCATCTGACAGCAGGTTGCAGATTGCCTCGGAAAGAGCCGTGTCCTTGGAATGTGCAGCAAATCCTCTTTCTTTGCAAACCGCGGTTAGTGTGCAGTGCAGGTACGCTCTCCCCTTGCCAACTGGAGTGGGAAAGCTTTTCGCTAAGCTAGAGATGACTAGAGAAGCAGAAGCGCGGCTCCGGAGCTATCCGGAGGAAAGTGCCGCTTCCCGGCGTCTTTCGGCTTGAAGCGGCGCTCCGGAGCGCTGCGCTGCCGCTCTACTGAGCTGTGCGCGAATTAGCCGCTTCTTCGCCTCCGAGAAGCAGAGATCGCGGTTGCTTGGAAGAGGCGAAGAACGAAGCCGCAAAGAAGCGGGCTTGTGTGCCAAGCCTTCCGACTGCTGGAGGACGGTGGCTGCCGCTCTCCTGCCTCTTGAATTCACTCTCGGCAAGCGAATGGAAAGCGTTCCAGGACAACTTGCCTGGGTTTTGACTTGGTCCTGATGCCTCCCACCTTGGCAAGTCTTGCTCGTCGCCAGAGGCTCCGAGATGCACAGAAGACGGTGGCAGCTGCTGAAAAGAAGGGCAGCGGTGAGTTTGTCGACAAGCAAGAACATAGGCAGCTGCCTGTGCTTGGGAAGGAGCAGCTGCCTGGTTTTGGCAATTGCCTTCACAGCGCCCAGAAGCCCGGTGCTCTGCTGCTTTGTTTTTCGCAGTCAGTCAATTGCACACTAGTGAAGTTGAGCCAGGCTCTTCAGCTTTGCTGCTTTTGAGCATCTGTGCTCCACTTATGCTCTGTGACATCTCTGGAGGTTGTTTGCCTCGGCCAGGCTGGAAAGTGCCCGCTAGTAGCTAGAGCTGGGCAGGAGAGGGCAGAGAGCACTTCCATCTGACAGCAGGTTGCAGATTGCCTCGGAAAGAGCCGTGTCCTTGGAATGTGCAGCAAATCCTCTTTCTTTGCAAACCGCGGTTAGTGTGCAGTGCAGGTACGCTCTCCCCTTGCCAAATGGAGTGGGAAAGCTTTTCGCTAAGCTAGAGATGACTAGAGAAGCAGAAGCGCGGCTCCGGAGCTATCCGGAGGAAAGTGCCGCTTCCCGGCGTCTTTCGGCTTGAAGCGGCGCTCCGGAGCGCTGCGCTGCCGCTCTACTGAGCTGTGCGCGAATTAGCCGCTTCTTCGCCTCCGAGAAGCAGAGATCGCGGTTGCTTGGAAGAGGCGAAGAACGAAGCCGCAAAGAAGCGGGCTTGTGTGCCAAGCCTTCCGACTGCTGGAGGACGGTGGCTGCCGCTCTCCTGCCTCTTGAATTCACTCTCGGCAAGCGAATGGAAAGCGTTCCAGGACAACTTGCCTGGGTTTTGACTTGGTCCTGATGCCTCCCACCTTGGCAAGTCTTGCTCGTCGCCAGAGGCTCCGAGATGCACAGAAGACGGTGGCAGCTGCTGAAAAGAAGGGCAGCGGTGCGTTTGTCGACAAGCAAGAACATAGGCAGCTGCCTGTGCTTGGGAAGGAGCAGCTGCCTGGTTTTGGCAATTGCCTTCACAGCGCCCAGAAGCCCGGTGCTCTGCTGCTTTGTTTTTCGCAGTCAGTCAATTGCACACTAGTGAAGCTGAGCCAGGCTCTTCAGCTTTGCTGCTTTTGAGCATCTGTGCTCCACTTATGCTCTGTGACATCTCTGGAGGTTGTTTGCCTCGGCCAGGCTGGCAAGTGCCCGCTAGTAGCTAGAGCTGGGCAGGAGAGGGCAGAGAGCACTTCCATCTGACAGCAGGTTGCAGATTGCCTCGGAAAGAGCCGTGTCCTTGGAATGTGCAGCAAATCCTCTTTCTTTGCAAACCGCGGTTAGTGTGCAGTGCAGGTACGCTCTCCCCTTGCCAACTGGAGTGGGAAAGCTTTTCGCTAAGCTAGAGATGACTAGAGAAGCAGAAGCGCGGCTCCGGAGCTATCCGGAGGAAAGTGCCGCTTCCCGGCGTCTTTCGGCTTGAAGCGGCGCTCCGGAGCGCTGCGCTGCCGCTCTACTGAGCTGTGCGCGAATTAGCCGCTTCTTCGCCTCCGAGAAGCAGAGATCGCGGTTGCTTGGAAGAGGCGAAGAACGAAGCCGCAAAGAAGCGGGCTTGTGTGCCAAGCCTTCCGACTGCTGGAGGACGGTGGCTGCCGCTCTCCTGCCTGTTGAATTCACTCTCGGCAAGCGAATGGAAAGCGTTCCAGGACAACTTGCCTGGGTTTTGACTTGGTCCTGATGCCTCCCACCTTGGCAAGTCTTGCTCGTCGCCAGAGGCTCCGAGATGCACAGAAGACGGTGGCAGCTGCTGAAAAGAAGGGCAGCGGTGAGTTTGTCGACAAGCAAGAACATAGGCAGCTGCCTGTGCTTGGGAAGGAGCAGCTGCCTGGTTTTGGCAATTGCCTTCACAGCGCCCAGAAGCCCGGTGCTCTGCTGCTTTGTTTTTCGCAGTCAGTCAATTGCACACTAGTGAAGCTGAGCCAGGCTCTTCAGCTTTGCTGCTTTTGAGCATCTGTGCTCCACTTACGCTCTGTGACATCTCTCGAGGTTGTTTGCCTCGGCCAGGCTGGCAAGTGCCCGCTAGTAGCTAGAGCTGGGCAGGAGAGGGCAGAGAGCACTTCCATCTGACAGCAGGTTGCAGATTGCCTCGGAAAGAGCCGTGTCCTTGGAATGTGCAGCAAATCCTCTTTCTTTGCAAACCGCGGTTAGTGTGCAGTGCAGGTACGCTCTCCCCTTGCCAACTGGAGTGGGAAAGCTTTTCGCTAAGCTAGAGATGACTAGAGAAGCAGAAGCGCAGCTCCGGAGCTATCCGGAGGAAAGTGCCGCTTCCCGGCGTCTTTCGGCTTGAAGCGGCGCTCCGGAGCGCTGCGCTGCCGCTCTACTGAGCTGTGCGCGAATTAGCCGCTTCTTCGCCTCCGAGAAGCAGAGATCGCTGTTGCTTGGAAGAGGCGAAGAACGAAGCCGCAAAGAAGCGGGCTTGTGTGCCAAGCCTTCCGACTGCTGGAGGACGGTGGCTGCCGCTCTCCTGCCTCTTGAATTCACTCTCGGCAAGCGAATGGAAAGCGTTCCAGGACAACTTGCCTGGGTTTTGACTTGGTCCTGATGCCTCCCACCTTGGCAAGTCTTGCTCGTCGCCAGAGGCTCCGAGATGCACAGAAGACGGTGGCAGCTGCTGAAAAGAAGGGCAGCGGTGCGTTTGTCGACAAGCAAGAACATAGGCAGCTGCCTGTGCTTGGGAAGGAGCAGCTGCCTGGTTTTGGCAATTGCCTTCACAGCGCCCAGAAGCCCGGTGCTCTGCTGCTTTGTTTTTCGCAGTCAGTCAATTGCACACTAGTGAAGCTGAGCCAGGCTCTTCAGCTTTGCTGCTTTTGAGCATCTGTGCTCCACTTCTGCTCTGTGACATCTCTGGAGGTTGTTTGCCTCGGCCAGGCTGGAAAGTGCCCGCTAGTAGCTAGAGCTGGGCAGGAGAGGGCAGAGAGCACTTCCATCTGACAGCAGGTTGCAGATTGCCTCGGAAAGAGCCGTGTCCTTGGAATGTGCAGCAAATCCTCTTTCTTTGCAAACCGCGGTTAGTGTGCAGTGCAGGTACGCTCTCCCCTTGCCAACTGGAGTGGGAAAGCTTTTCGCTAAGCTAGAGATGACTAGAGAAGCAGAAGCGCGGCTCCGGAGCTATCCGGAGGAAAGTGCCGCTTCCCGGCGTCTTTCGGCTTGAAGCGGCGCTCCGGAGCGCTGCGCTGCCGCTCTACTGAGCTGTGCGCGAATTAGCCGCTTCTTCGCCTCCGAGAAGCAGAGATCGCGGTTGCTTGGAAGAGGCGAAGAACGAAGCCGCAAAGAAGCGGGCTTGTGTGCCAAGCCTTCCGACTGCTGGAGGACGGTGGCTGCCGCTCTCCTGCCTCTTGAATTCACTCTCGGCAAGCGAATGGAAAGCGTTCCAGGACAACTTGCCTGGGTTTTGACTTGGTCCTGATGCCTCCCACCTTGGCAAGTCTTGCTCGTCGCCAGAGGCTCCGAGATGCACAGAAGACGGTGGCAGCTGCTGAAAAGAAGGGCAGCGGTGAGTTTGTCGACAAGCAAGAACATAGGCAGCTGCCTGTGCTTGGGAAGGAGCAGCTGCCTGGTTTTGGCAATTGCCTTCACAGCGCCCAGAAGCCCGGTGCTCTGCTGCTTTGTTTTTCGCAGTCAGTCAATTGCACACTAGTGAAGCTGAGCCAGGCTCTTCAGCTTTGCTGCTTTTGAGCATCTGTGCTCCACTTACGCTCTGTGACATCTCTCGAGGTTGTTTGCCTCGGCCAGGCTGGAAAGTGCCCGCTAGTACCTAGAGCTGGGCAGGAGAGGGCAGAGAGCACTTCCATCTGACAGCAGGTTGCAGATTGCCTCGGAAAGAGCCGTGTCCTTGGAATGTGCAGCAAATCCTCTTTCTTTGCAAACCGCGGTTAGTGTGCAGTGCAGGTACGCTCTCCCCTTGCCAACTGGAGTGGGAAAGCTTTTCGCTAAGCTAGAGATGACTAGAGAAGCAGAAGCGCGGCTCCGGAGCTATCCGGAGGAAAGTGCCGCTTCCCGGCGTCTTTCGGCTTGAAGCGGCGCTCCGGAGCGCTGCGCTGCCGCTCTACTGAGCTGTGCGCGAATTAGCCGCTTCTTCGCCTCCGAGAAGCAGAGATCGCGGTTGCTTGGAAGAGGCGAAGAACGAAGCCGCAAAGAAGCGGGCTTGTGTGCCAAGCCTTCCGACTGCTGGAGGACGGTGGCTGCCGCTCTCCTGCCTCTTGAATTCACTCTCGGCAAGCGAATGGAAAGCGTTCCAGGACAACTTGCCTGGGTTTTGACTTGGTCCTGATGCCTCCCACCTTGGCAAGTCTTGCTCGTCGCCAGAGGCTCCGAGATGCACAGAAGACGGTGGCAGCTGCTGAAAAGAAGGGCAGCGGTGAGTTTGTCGACAAGCAAGAACATAGGCAGCTGCCTGTGCTTGGGAAGGAGCAGCTGCCTGGTTTTGGCAATTGCCTTCACAGCGCCCAGAAGCCCGGTGCTCTGCTGCTTTGTTTTTCGCAGTCAGTCAATTGCACACTAGTGAAGTTGAGCCAGGCTCTTCAGCTTTGCTGCTTTTGAGCATCTGTGCTCCACTTATGCTCTGTGACATCTCTGGAGGTTGTTTGCCTCGGCCAGGCTGGAAAGTGCCCGCTAGTAGCTAGAGCTGGGCAGGAGAGGGCAGAGAGCACTTCCATCTGACAGCAGGTTGCAGATTGCCTCGGAAAGAGCCGTGTCCTTGGAATGTGCAGCAAATCCTCTTTCTTTGCAAACCGCGGTTAGTGTGCAGTGCAGGTACGCTCTCCCCTTGCCAAATGGAGTGGGAAAGCTTTTCGCTAAGCTAGAGATGACTAGAGAAGCAGAAGCGCGGCTCCGGAGCTATCCGGAGGAAAGTGCCGCTTCCCGGCGTCTTTCGGCTTGAAGCGGCGCTCCGGAGCGCTGCGCTGCCGCTCTACTGAGCTGTGCGCGAATTAGCCGCTTCTTCGCCTCCGAGAAGCAGAGATCGCGGTTGCTTGGAAGAGGCGAAGAACGAAGCCGCAAAGAAGCGGGCTTGTGTGCCAAGCCTTCCGACTGCTGGAGGACGGTGGCTGCCGCTCTCCTGCCTCTTGAATTCACTCTCGGCAAGCGAATGGAAAGCGTTCCAGGACAACTTGCCTGGGTTTTGACTTGGTCCTGATGCCTCCCACCTTGGCAAGTCTTGCTCGTCGCCAGAGGCTCCGAGATGCACAGAAGACGGTGGCAGCTGCTGAAAAGAAGGGCAGCGGTGCGTTTGTCGACAAGCAAGAACATAGGCAGCTGCCTGTGCTTGGGAAGGAGCAGCTGCCTGGTTTTGGCAATTGCCTTCACAGCGCCCAGAAGCCCGGTGCTCTGCTGCTTTGTTTTTCGCAGTCAGTCAATTGCACACTAGTGAAGCTGAGCCAGGCTCTTCAGCTTTGCTGCTTTTGAGCATCTGTGCTCCACTTATGCTCTGTGACATCTCTGGAGGTTGTTTGCCTCGGCCAGGCTGGCAAGTGCCCGCTAGTAGCTAGAGCTGGGCAGGAGAGGGCAGAGAGCACTTCCATCTGACAGCAGGTTGCAGATTGCCTCGGAAAGAGCCGTGTCCTTGGAATGTGCAGCAAATCCTCTTTCTTTGCAAACCGCGGTTAGTGTGCAGTGCAGGTACGCTCTCCCCTTGCCAACTGGAGTGGGAAAGCTTTTCGCTAAGCTAGAGATGACTAGAGAAGCAGAAGCGCGGCTCCGGAGCTATCCGGAGGAAAGTGCCGCTTCCCGGCGTCTTTCGGCTTGAAGCGGCGCTCCGGAGCGCTGCGCTGCCGCTCTACTGAGCTGTGCGCGAATTAGCCGCTTCTTCGCCTCCGAGAAGCAGAGATCGCGGTTGCTTGGAAGAGGCGAAGAACGAAGCCGCAAAGAAGCGGGCTTGTGTGCCAAGCCTTCCGACTGCTGGAGGACGGTGGCTGCCGCTCTCCTGCCTGTTGAATTCACTCTCGGCAAGCGAATGGAAAGCGTTCCAGGACAACTTGCCTGGGTTTTGACTTGGTCCTGATGCCTCCCACCTTGGCAAGTCTTGCTCGTCGCCAGAGGCTCCGAGATGCACAGAAGACGGTGGCAGCTGCTGAAAAGAAGGGCAGCGGTGAGTTTGTCGACAAGCAAGAACATAGGCAGCTGCCTGTGCTTGGGAAGGAGCAGCTGCCTGGTTTTGGCAATTGCCTTCACAGCGCCCAGAAGCCCGGTGCTCTGCTGCTTTGTTTTTCGCAGTCAGTCAATTGCACACTAGTGAAGCTGAGCCAGGCTCTTCAGCTTTGCTGCTTTTGAGCATCTGTGCTCCACTTACGCTCTGTGACATCTCTCGAGGTTGTTTGCCTCGGCCAGGCTGGCAAGTGCCCGCTAGTAGCTAGAGCTGGGCAGGAGAGGGCAGAGAGCACTTCCATCTGACAGCAGGTTGCAGATTGCCTCGGAAAGAGCCGTGTCCTTGGAATGTGCAGCAAATCCTCTTTCTTTGCAAACCGCGGTTAGTGTGCAGTGCAGGTACGCTCTCCCCTTGCCAACTGGAGTGGGAAAGCTTTTCGCTAAGCTAGAGATGACTAGAGAAGCAGAAGCGCAGCTCCGGAGCTATCCGGAGGAAAGTGCCGCTTCCCGGCGTCTTTCGGCTTGAAGCGGCGCTCCGGAGCGCTGCGCTGCCGCTCTACTGAGCTGTGCGCGAATTAGCCGCTTCTTCGCCTCCGAGAAGCAGAGATCGCTGTTGCTTGGAAGAGGCGAAGAACGAAGCCGCAAAGAAGCGGGCTTGTGTGCCAAGCCTTCCGACTGCTGGAGGACGGTGGCTGCCGCTCTCCTGCCTCTTGAATTCACTCTCGGCAAGCGAATGGAAAGCGTTCCAGGACAACTTGCCTGGGTTTTGACTTGGTCCTGATGCCTCCCACCTTGGCAAGTCTTGCTCGTCGCCAGAGGCTCCGAGATGCACAGAAGACGGTGGCAGCTGCTGAAAAGAAGGGCAGCGGTGCGTTTGTCGACAAGCAAGAACATAGGCAGCTGCCTGTGCTTGGGAAGGAGCAGCTGCCTGGTTTTGGCAATTGCCTTCACAGCGCCCAGAAGCCCGGTGCTCTGCTGCTTTGTTTTTCGCAGTCAGTCAATTGCACACTAGTGAAGCTGAGCCAGGCTCTTCAGCTTTGCTGCTTTTGAGCATCTGTGCTCCACTTCTGCTCTGTGACATCTCTGGAGGTTGTTTGCCTCGGCCAGGCTGGAAAGTGCCCGCTAGTAGCTAGAGCTGGGCAGGAGAGGGCAGAGAGCACTTCCATCTGACAGCAGGTTGCAGATTGCCTCGGAAAGAGCCGTGTCCTTGGAATGTGCAGCAAATCCTCTTTCTTTGCAAACCGCGGTTAGTGTGCAGTGCAGGTACGCTCTCCCCTTGCCAACTGGAGTGGGAAAGCTTTTCGCTAAGCTAGAGATGACTAGAGAAGCAGAAGCGCGGCTCCGGAGCTATCCGGAGGAAAGTGCCGCTTCCCGGCGTCTTTCGTCTTGAAGCGGCGCTCCGGAGCGCTGCGCTGCCGCTCTACTGAGCTGTGCGCGAATTAGCCGCTTCTTCGCCTCCGAGAAGCAGAGATCGCGGTTGCTTGGAAGAGGCGAAGAACGAAGCCGCAAAGAAGCGGGCTTGTGTGCGAAGCCTTCCGACTGCTGGAGGACGGTGGCTGCCGCTCTCCTGCCTCTTGAATTCACTCTCGGCAAGCGAATGGAAAGTGTTCCAGGACAACTTGCCTGGGTTTTGACTTGGTCCTGATGCGTCCCACCTTGGCAAGTCTTGCTCGTCGCCAGAGGCTCCGAGATGCACAGAAGACGGTGGCAGCTGCTGAAAAGAAGGGCAGCGGTGAGTTTGTCGACAAGCAAGAACATAGGCAGCTGCCTGTGCTTGGGAAGGAGCAGCTGCCTGCTTTTGGCAATTGCCTTCACAGCGCCCAGAAGCCCGGTGCTCTGCTGCTTTGTTTTTCGCAGTCAGTCAATTGCACACTAGTGAAGCTGAGCCAGGCTCTTCAGCTTTGCTGCTTTTGAGCATCTGTGCTCCACTTATGCTCTGTGACATCTCTGGAGGTGGTTTGCCTCGCCCAGGCTGGCAAGTGCCCGCTAGTAGCTAGAGCTGGGCAGGAGAGGGCAGAGAGCACTTCCATCTGACAGCAGGTTGCAGATTGCCTCGGAAAGAGCCGTGTCCTTGGAATGTGCAGCAAATCCTCTTTCTTTGCAAACCGCGGTTAGTGTGCAGTGCAGGTACGCTCTCCCCTTGCCAACTGGAGTGGGAAAGCTTTTCGCTAAGCTAGAGATGACTAGAGAAGCAGAAGCGCGGCTCCGGAGCTATCCGGAGGAAAGTGCCGCTTCCCGGCGTCTTTCGGCTTGAAGCGGCGCTCCGGAGCGCTGCGCTGCCGCTCTACTGAGCTGTGCGCGAATTAGCCGCTTCTTCGCCTCCGAGAAGCAGAGATCGCGGTTGCTTGGAAGAGGCGAAGAACGAAGCCGCAAAGAAGCGGGCTTGTGTGCCAAGCCTTCCGACTGCTGGAGGACGGTGGCTGCCGCTCTCCTGCCTCTTGAATTCACTCTCGGCAAGCGAATGGAAAGCGTTCCAGGACAACTTGCCTGGGTTTTGACTTGGTCCTGATGCCTCCCACCTTGGCAAGTCTTGCTCGTCGCCAGAGGCTCCGAGATGCACAGAAGACGGTGGCAGCTGCTGAAAAGAAGGGCAGCGGTGCGTTTGTCGACAAGCAAGAACATAGGCAGCTGCCTGTGCTTGGGAAGGAGCAGCTGCCTGGTTTTGGCAATTGCCTTCACAGCGCCCAGAAGCCCGGTGCTCTGCTGCTTTGTTTTTCGCAGTCAGTCAATTGCACACTAGTGAAGCTGAGCCAGGCTCTTCAGCTTTGCTGCTTTTGAGCATCTGTGCTCCACTTACGCTCTGTGACATCTCTCGAGGTTGTTTGCCTCGGCCAGGCTGGAAAGTGCCCGCTAGTACCTAGAGCTGGGCAGGAGAGGGCAGAGAGCACTTCCATCTGACAGCAGGTTGCAGATTGCCTCGGAAAGAGCCGTGTCCTTGGAATGTGCAGCAAATCCTCTTTCTTTGCAAACCGCGGTTAGTGTGCAGTGCAGGTACGCTCTCCCCTTGCCAACTGGAGTGGGAAAGCTTTTCGCTAAGCTAGAGATGACTAGAGAAGCAGAAGCGCGGCTCCGGAGCTATCCGGAGGAAAGTGCCGCTTCCCGGCGTCTTTCGGCTTGAAGCGGCGCTCCGGAGCGCTGCGCTGCCGCTCTACTGAGCTGTGCGCGAATTAGCCGCTTCTTCGCCTCCGAGAAGCAGAGATCGCGGTTGCTTGGAAGAGGCGAAGAACGAAGCCGCAAAGAAGCGGGCTTGTGTGCCAAGCCTTCCGACTGCTGGAGGACGGTGGCTGCCGCTCTCCTGCCTCTTGAATTCACTCTCGGCAAGCGAATGGAAAGCGTTCCAGGACAACTTGCCTGGGTTTTGACTTGGTCCTGATGCCTCCCACCTTGGCAAGTCTTGCTCGTCGCCAGAGGCTCCGAGATGCACAGAAGACGGTGGCAGCTGCTGAAAAGAAGGGCAGCGGTGAGTTTGTCGACAAGCAAGAACATAGGCAGCTGCCTGTGCTTGGGAAGGAGCAGCTGCCTGGTTTTGGCAATTGCCTTCACAGCGCCCAGAAGCCCGGTGCTCTGCTGCTTTGTTTTTCGCAGTCAGTCAATTGCACACTAGTGAAGTTGAGCCAGGCTCTTCAGCTTTGCTGCTTTTGAGCATCTGTGCTCCACTTATGCTCTGTGACATCTCTGGAGGTTGTTTGCCTCGGCCAGGCTGGAAAGTGCCCGCTAGTAGCTAGAGCTGGGCAGGAGAGGGCAGAGAGCACTTCCATCTGACAGCAGGTTGCAGATTGCCTCGGAAAGAGCCGTGTCCTTGGAATGTGCAGCAAATCCTCTTTCTTTGCAAACCGCGGTTAGTGTGCAGTGCAGGTACGCTCTCCCCTTGCCAAATGGAGTGGGAAAGCTTTTCGCTAAGCTAGAGATGACTAGAGAAGCAGAAGCGCGGCTCCGGAGCTATCCGGAGGAAAGTGCCGCTTCCCGGCGTCTTTCGGCTTGAAGCGGCGCTCCGGAGCGCTGCGCTGCCGCTCTACTGAGCTGTGTGCGAATTAGCCGCTTCTTCGCCTCCGAGAAGCAGAGATCGCGGTTGCTTGGAAGAGGCGAAGAACGAAGCCGCAAAGAAGCGGGCTTGTGTGCCAAGCCTTCCGACTGCTGGAGGACGGTGGCTGCCGCTCTCCTGCCTCTTGAATTCACTCTCGGCAAGCGAATGGAAAGCGTTCCAGGACAACTTGCCTGGGTTTTGACTTGGTCCTGATGCCTCCCACCTTGGCAAGTCTTGCTCGTCGCCAGAGGCTCCGAGATGCACAGAAGACGGTGGCAGCTGCTGAAAAGAAGGGCAGCGGTGCGTTTGTCGACAAGCAAGAACATAGGCAGCTGCCTGTGCTTGGGAAGGAGCAGCTGCCTGGTTTTGGCAATTGCCTTCACAGCGCCCAGAAGCCCGGTGCTCTGCTGCTTTGTTTTTCGCAGTCAGTCAATTGCACACTAGTGAAGCTGAGCCAGGCTCTTCAGCTTTGCTGCTTTTGAGCATCTGTGCTCCACTTATGCTCTGTGACATCTCTGGAGGTTGTTTGCCTCGGCCAGGCTGGCAAGTGCCCGCTAGTAGCTAGAGCTGGGCAGGAGAGGGCAGAGAGCACTTCCATCTGACAGCAGGTTGCAGATTGCCTCGGAAAGAGCCGTGTCCTTGGAATGTGCAGCAAATCCTCTTTCTTTGCAAACCGCGGTTAGTGTGCAGTGCAGGTACGCTCTCCCCTTGCCAACTGGAGTGGGAAAGCTTTTCGCTAAGCTAGAGATGACTAGAGAAGCAGAAGCGCGGCTCCGGAGCTATCCGGAGGAAAGTGCCGCTTCCCGGCGTCTTTCGGCTTGAAGCGGCGCTCCGGAGCGCTGCGCTGCCGCTCTACTGAGCTGTGCGCGAATTAGCCGCTTCTTCGCCTCCGAGAAGCAGAGATCGCGGTTGCTTGGAAGAGGCGAAGAACGAAGCCGCAAAGAAGCGGGCTTGTGTGCCAAGCCTTCCGACTGCTGGAGGACGGTGGCTGCCGCTCTCCTGCCTCTTGAATTCACTCTCGGCAAGCGAATGGAAAGCGTTCCAGGACAACTTGCCTGGGTTTTGACTTGGTCCTGATGCCTCCCACCTTGGCAAGTCTTGCTCGTCGCCAGAGGCTCCGAGATGCACAGAAGACGGTGGCAGCTGCTGAAAAGAAGGGCAGCGGTGAGTTTGTCGACAAGCAAGAACATAGGCAGCTGCCTGTGCTTGGGAAGGAGCAGCTGCCTGGTTTTGGCAATTGCCTTCACAGCGCCCAGAAGCCCGGTGCTCTGCTGCTTTGTTTTTCGCAGTCAGTCAATTGCACACTAGTGAAGCTGAGCCAGGCTCTTCAGCTTTGCTGCTTTTGAGCATCTGTGCTCCACTTACGCTCTGTGACATCTCTCGAGGTTGTTTGCCTCGGCCAGGCTGGCAAGTGCCCGCTAGTAGCTAGAGCTGGGCAGGAGAGGGCAGAGAGCACTTCCATCTGACAGCAGGTTGCAGATTGCCTCGGAAAGAGCCGTGTCCTTGGAATGTGCAGCAAATCCTCTTTCTTTGCAAACCGCGGTTAGTGTGCAGTGCAGGTACGCTCTCCCCTTGCCAACTGGAGTGGGAAAGCTTTTCGCTAAGCTAGAGATGACTAGAGAAGCAGAAGCGCGGCTCCGGAGCTATCCGGAGGAAAGTGCCGCTTCCCGGCGTCTTTCGGCTTGAAGCGGCGCTCCGGAGCGCTGCGCTGCCGCTCTACTGAGCTGTGCGCGAATTAGCCGCTTCTTCGCCTCCGAGAAGCAGAGATCGCTGTTGCTTGGAAGAGGCGAAGAACGAAGCCGCAAAGAAGCGGGCTTGTGTGCCAAGCCTTCCGACTGCTGGAGGACGGTGGCTGCCGCTCTCCTGCCTCTTGAATTCACTCTCGGCAAGCGAATGGAAAGTGTTCCAGGACAACTTGCCTGGGTTTTGACTTGGTCCTGATGCCTCCCACCTTGGCAAGTCTTGCTCGTCGCCAGAGGCTCCGAGATGCACAGAAGACGGTGGCAGCTGCTGAAAAGAAGGGCAGCGGTGCGTTTGTCGACAAGCAAGAACATAGGCAGCTGCCTGTGCTTGGGAAGGAGCAGCTGCCTGGTTTTGGCAATTGCCTTCACAGCGCCCAGAAGCCCGGTGCTCTGCTGCTTTGTTTTTCGCAGTCAGTCAATTGCACACTAGTGAAGCTGAGCCAGGCTCTTCAGCTTTGCTGCTTTTGAGCATCTGTGCTCCACTTATGCTCTGTGACATCTCTGGAGGTGGTTTGCCTCGCCCAGGCTGGCAAGTGCCCGCTAGTAGCTAGAGCTGGGCAGGAGAGGGCAGAGAGCACTTCCATCTGACAGCAGGTTGCAGATTGCCTCGGAAAGAGCCGTGTCCTTGGAATGTGCAGCAAATCCTCTTTCTTTGCAAACCGCGGTTAGTGTGCAGTGCAGATACGCTCTCCCCTTGCCAACTGGAGTGGGAAAGCTTTTCGCTAAGCTAGAGATGACTAGAGAAGCAGAAGCGCGGCTCCGGAGCTATCCGGAGGAAAGTGCCGTTTCCCGGCGTCTTTCGGCTTGAAGCGGCGCTCCGGAGCGCTGCGCTGCCGCTCTACTGAGCTGTGCGCGAATTAGCCGCTTCTTCGCCTCCGAGAAGCAGAGATCGCGGTTGCTTGGAAGAGGCGAAGAACGAAGCCGCAAAGAAGCGGGCTTGTGTGCCAAGCCTTCCGACTGCTGGAGGACGGTGGCTGCCGCTCTCCTGCCTGTTGAATTCACTCTCGGCAAGCGAATGGAAAGCGTTCCAGGACAACTTGCCTGGGTTTTGACTTGGTCCTGATGCGTCCCACCTTGGCAAGTCTTGCTCGTCGCCAGAGGCTCCGAGATGCACAGAAGACGGTGGCAGCTGCTGAAAAGAAGGGCAGCGGTGAGTTTGTCGACAAGCAAGAACATAGGCAGCTGCCTGTGCTTGGGAAGGAGCAGCTGCCTGGTTTTGGCAATTGCCTTCACAGCGCCCAGAAGCCCGGTGCTCTGCTGCTTTGTTTTTCGCAGTCAGTCAATTGCACACTAGTGAAGCTGAGCCAGGCTCTTCAGCTTTGCTGCTTTTGAGCATCTGTGCTCCACTTATGCTCTGTGACATCTCTGGAGGTTGTTTGCCTCGCCCAGGCTGGCAAGTGCCCGCTAGTACCTAGAGCTGGGCAGGAGAGGGCAGAGAGCACTTCCATCTGACAGCAGGTTGCAGATTGCCTCGGAAAGAGCCGTGTCCTTGCAATGTGCAGCAAATCCTCTTTCTTTGCAAACCGCGGTTAGTGTGCAGTGCAGGTACGCTCTCCCCTTGCCAACTGGAGTGGGAAAGCTTTTCGCTAAGCTAGAGATGACTAGAGAAGCAGAAGCGCGGCTCCGGAGCTATCCGGAGGAAAGTGCCGCTTCCCGGCGTCTTTCGGCTTGAAGCGGCGCTCCGGAGCGCTGCGCTGCCGCTCTACTGAGCTGTGCGCGAATTAGCCGCTTCTTCGCCTCCGAGAAGCAGAGATCGCGGTTGCTTGGAAGAGGCGAAGAACGAAGCCGCAAAGAAGCGGGCTTGTGTGCCAAGCCTTCCGACTGCTGGAGGACGGTGGCTGCCGCTCTCCTGCCTCTTGAATTCACTCTCGGCAAGCGAATGGAAAGCGTTCCAGGACAACTTGCCTGGGTTTTGACTTGGTCCTGATGCGTCCCACCTTGGCAAGTCTTGCTCGTCGCCAGAGGCTCCGAGATGCACAGAAGACGGTGGCAGCTGCTGAAAAGAAGGGCAGCGGTGAGTTTGTCGACAAGCAAGAACATAGGCAGCTGCCTGTGCTTGGGAAGGAGCAGCTGCCTGCTTTTGGCAATTGCCTTCACAGCGCCCAGAAGCCCGGTGCTCTGCTGCTTTGTTTTTCGCAGTCAGTCAATTGCACACTAGTGAAGCTGAGCCAGGCTCTTCAGCTTTGCTGCTTTTGAGCATCTGTGCTCCACTTACGCTCTGTGACATCTCTCGAGGTTGTTTGCCTCGGCCAGGCTGGAAAGTGCCCGCTAGTACCTAGAGCTGGGCAGGAGAGGGCAGAGAGCACTTCCATCTGACAGCAGGTTGCAGATTGCCTCGGAAAGAGCCGTGTCCTTGGAATGTGCAACAAATCCTCTTTCTTTGCAAACCGCGGTTAGTGTGCAGTGCAGGTACGCTCTCCCCTTGCCAACTGGAGTGGGAAAGCTTTTCGCTAAGCTAGAGATGACTAGAGAAGCAGAAGCGCGGCTCCGGAGCTATCCGGAGGAAAGTGCCGCTTCCCGGCGTCTTTCGGCTTGAAGCGGCGCTCCGGAGCGCTGCGCTGCCGCTCTACTGAGCTGTGCGCGAATTAGCCGCTTCTTCGCCTCCGAGAAGCAGAGATCGCGGTTGCTTGGAAGAGGCGAAGAACGAAGCCGCAAAGAAGCGGGCTTGTGTGCCAAGCCTTCCGACTGCTGGAGGACGGTGGCTGCCGCTCTCCTGCCTCTTGAATTCACTCTCGGCAAGCGAATGGAAAGCGTTCCAGGACAACTTGCCTGGGTTTTGACTTGGTCCTGATGCGTCCCACCTTGGCAAGTCTTGCTCGTCGCCAGAGGCTCCGAGATGCACAGAAGACGGTGGCAGCTGCTGAAAAGAAGGGCAGCGGTGAGTTTGTCGACAAGCAAGAAGATAGGCAGCTGCCTGTGCTTGGGAAGGAGCAGCTGCCTGGTTTTGGCAATTGCCTTCACAGCGCCCAAAAGCCCGGTGCTCTGCTGCTTTGTTTTTCACAGTCAGTCAATTGCACACTAGTGAAGCTGAGCCAGGCTCTTCAGCTTTGCTGCTTTTGAGCATCTGTGCTCCACTTCTGCTCTGTGACATCTCTGGAGGTGGTTTGCCTCGCCCAGGCTGGCAAGTGCCCGCTAGTACCTAGAGCTGGGCAGGAGAGGGCAGAGAGCACTTCCATCTGACAGCAGGTTGCAGATTGCCTCGGAAAGAGCCGTGTCCTTGGAATGTGCAGCAAATCCTCTTTCTTTGCAAACCGCGGTTAGTGTGCAGTGCAGGTACGCTCTCCCCTTGCCAACTGGAGTGGGAAAGCTTTTCGCTAAGCTAGAGATGACTAGAGAAGCAGAAGCGCGGCTCCGGAGCTATCCGGAGGAAAGTGCCGCTTCCCGGCGTCTTTCGGCTTGAAGCGGCGCTCCGGAGCGCTGCGCTGCCGCTCTACTGAGCTGTGCGCGAATTAGCCGCTTCTTCGCCTCCGAGAAGCAGAGATCGCGGTTGCTTGGAAGAGGCGAAGAACGAAGCCGCAAAGAAGCGGGCTTGTGTGCCAAGCCTTCCGACTGCTGGAGGACGGTGGCTGCCGCTCTCCTGCCTCTTGAATTCACTCTCGGCAAGCGAATGGAAAGCGTTCCAGGACAACTTGCCTGGGTTTTGACTTGGTCCTGATGCGTCCCACCTTGGCAAGTCTTGCTCGTCGCCAGAGGCTCCGAGATGCACAGAAGACGGTGGCAGCTGCTGAAAAGAAGGGCAGCGGTGAGTTTGTCGACAAGCAAGAACATAGGCAGCTGCCTGTGCTTGGGAAGGAGCAGCTGCCTGGTTTTGGCAATTGCCTTCACAGCGCCCAGAAGCCCGGTGCTCTGCTGCTTTGTTTTTCGCAGTCAGTCAATTGCACACTAGTCAAGCTGAGCCAGGCTCTTCAGCTTTGCTGCTTTTGAGCATCTGTGCTCCACTTATGCTCTGTGACATCTCTGGAGGTTGTTTGCCTCGGCCAGGCTGGAAAGTGCCCGCTAGTAGCTAGAGCTGGGCAGGAGAGGGCAGAGAGCACTTCCATCTGACAGCAGGTTGCAGATTGCCTCGGAAACAGCCGTGTCCTTGGAATGTGCAGCAAATCCTCTTTCTTTGCAAACCGCGGTTAGTGTGCAGTGCAGGTACGCTCTCCCCTTGCCAACTGGAGTGGGAAAGCTTTTCGCTAAGCTAGAGATGACTAGAGAAGCAGAAGCGCGGCTCCGGAGCTATCCGGAGGAAAGTGCCGCTTCCCGGCGTCTTTCGGCTTGAAGCGGCGCTCCGGAGCGCTGCGCTGCCGCTCTACTGAGCTGTGCGCGAATTAGCCGCTTCTTCGCCTCCGAGAAGCAGAGATCGCGGTTGCTTGGAAGAGGCGAAGAACGAAGCCGCAAAGAAGCGGGCTTGTGTGCCAAGCCTTCCGACTGCTGGAGGACGGTGGCTGCCGCTCTCCTGACTCTTGAATTCACTCTCGGCAAGCGAATGGAAAGCGTTCCAGGACAACTTGCCTGGGTTTTGACTTGGTCCTGATGCGTCCCACCTTGGCAAGTCTTGCTCGTCGCCAGAGGCTCCGAGATGCACAGAAGACGGTGGCAGCTGCTGAAAAGAAGGGCAGCGGTGAGTTTGTCGACAAGCAAGAACATAGGCAGCTGCCTGTGCTTGGGAAGGAGCAGCTGCCTGGTTTTGGCAATTGCCTTCACAGCGCCCAGAAGCCCGGTGCTCTGCTGCTTTGTTTTTCGCAGTCAGTCAATTGCACACTAGTGAAGCTGAGCCAGGCTCTTCAGCTTTGCTGCTTTTGAGCATCTGTGCTCCACTTCTGCTCTGTGACATCTCTGGAGGTTGTTTGCCTCGGCCAGGCTGGAAAGTGCCCGCTAGTAGCTAGAGCTGGGCAGGAGAGGGCAGAGAGCACTTCCATCTGACAGCAGGTTGCAGATTGCCTCGGAAAGAGCCGTGTCCTTGGAATGTGCAGCAAATCCTCTTTCTTTGCAAACCGCGGTTAGTGTGCAGTGCAGGTACGCTCTCCCCTTGCCAACTGGAGTGGGAAAGCTTTTCGCTAAGCTAGAGATGACTAGAGAAGCAGAAGCGCGGCTCCGGAGCTATCCGGAGGAAAGTGCCGCTTCCCGGCGTCTTTCGGCTTGAAGCGGCGCTCCGAAGCAGGGATCGCGGTTGCTTGGAAGAGGCGAAGAACGAAGCCGCAAAGAAGCGGGCTTGTGTGCGAAGCCTTCCGACTGCTGGAGGACGGTGGCTGCCGCTCTCCTGCCTCTTGAATTCACTCTCGGCAAGCGAATGGAAAGCGTTCCAGGACAACTTGCCTGGGTTTTGACTTGGTCCTGATGCCTCCCACCTTGGCAAGTCTTGCTCGTCGCCAGAGGCTCCGAGATGCACCGAAGACGGTGGCAGCTGCTGAAAAGAAGGGCAGCGGTGAGTTTGTCGACAAGCAAGAACATGGGCAGCTGCCTGTGCTTGGGAAGGAACAGCTGCCTGGTTTTGGCAATTGCCTTCACAGCGCCCAGAAGCCCGGTGCTCTGCTGCTTTGTTTTTCGCAGTCAGTCAATTGCACACTAGTGAAGCTGAGCCAGGCTCTTCAGCTTTGCTGCTTTTGAGCATCTGTGCTCCACTTAGGCTCTGTGACATCTCTCGAGGTTGTTTGCCTCGGCCAGGCTGGAAAGTGCCCGCTAGTACCTAGAGCTGGGCAGGAGAGGGCAGAGAGCACTTCCATCTGACAGCAGGTTGCAGATTGCCTCGGAAAGAGCCGTGTCCTTGGAATGTGCAGCAAATCCTCTTTCTTTGCAAACCGCGGTTAGTGTGCAGTGCAGGTACGCTCCCCCCTTGCCAAATGGAGTGGGAAAGCTTTTCGCTAAGCTAGAGATGACTAGAGAAGCAGAAGCGCGGCTCCGGAGCTATCCGGAAGAAAGTGCCGTTTCCCGGCGTCTTTCGGCTTGAAGCGGCGCTCCGGAGCGCTTTGCTGCCGCTTTACTGAGCTGTGCGCGAATTAGCCGCTTCTTCGCCTCCGAGAAGCAGAGATCGCGGTTGCTTGGAAGAGGCGAAGAACGAAGCCGCGAAGAACGAAGCCGCAAAGAAGCGGGCTTGTGTGCGAAGCCTTCAGACTGCTGGAGGACGGTGGCTGCCGCTCTCCTGCCTCTTGAATTCACTCTCGGCAAGCGAATGGAAAGCGTTCCAGGACAACTTGCCTGGGTTTTGACTTGGTCCTGATGCCTCCCACCTTGGCAAGTCTTGCTCGTCGCCAGAGGCTCCGAGATGCACCGAAGACGGTGGCAGCTGCTGAAAAGGAGGGCAGCGGTGAGTTTGTCGACAAGCAAGAACATAGGCAGCTGCCTGTGCTTGGGAAGGAGCAGCTGCCTGGTTTTGGCAATTGCCTTCACAGCGCCCAGAAGCCCGGTGCTCTGCTGCTTTGTTTTTCGCAGTCAGTCAATTGCACACTAGTGAAGCTGAGCCAGGCTCTTCAGCTTTGCTGCTTTTGAGCATCTGTGCTCCACTTATGCTCTGTGACATCTCTGGAGGTTGTTTGCCTCGGCCAGGCTGGAAAGTGCCCGCTAGTACCTAGAGCTGGGCAGGAGAGGGCAGAGAGCACTTCCATCTGACAGCAGGTTGCAGATTGCCTCGGAAAGAGCCGTGTCCTTGGAATGTGCAGCAAATCCTCTTTCTTTGCAAACCGCGGTTAGTGTGCAGTGCAGGTACGCTCTCCCCTTGCCAAATGGAGTGGGAAAGCTTTTCACTAAGCTAGAGATGACTAGAGAAGCAGAAGCGCGGCTCCGGAGCTATCCGGAAGAAAGTGCCGTTTCCCGGCGTCTTTCGGCTTGAAGCGGCGCTCCGGAGCGCTTTGCTGCCGCTTTACTGAGCTGTGCGCGAATTAGCCGCTTCTTCGCCTCCGAGAAGCAGGGATCGCGGTTGCTTGGAAGAGGCGAAGAACGAAGCCGCAAAGAAGCGGGCTTGTGTGCGAAGCCTTCCGACTTCTGGAGGACGGTGGCTGCCGCTCTCCTGCCTCTTGAATTCACTCTCGGCAAGCGAATGGAAAGCGTTCCAGGACAACTTGCCTGGGTTTTGACTTGGTCCTGATGCCTCCCACCTTGGCAAGTCTTGCTCGTCGCCAGAGGCTCCGAGATGCACCGAAGACGGTGGCAGCTGCTGAAAAGAAGGGCAGCGGTGAGTTTGTCGACAAGCAAGAACATGGGCAGCTGCCTGTGCTTGGGAAGGAACAGCTGCCTGGTTTTGGCAATTGCCTTCACAGCGCCCAGAAGCCCGGTGCTCTGCTGCTTTGTTTTTCACAGTCAGTCAATTGCACACTAGTGAAGCTGAGCCAGGCTCTTCAGCTTTGCTGCTTTTGAGCATCTGTGCTCCACTTAGGCTCTGTGACATCTCTCGAGGTTGTTTGCCTCGGCCAGGCTGGAAAGTGCCCGCTAGTACCTAGAGCTGGGCAGGAGAGGGCAGAGAGCACTTCCATCTGACAGCAGGTTGCAGATTGCCTCGGAAAGAGCCGTGTCCTTGGAATGTGCAGCAAATCCTCTTTCTTTGCAAACCGCGGTTAGTGTGCAGTGCAGGTACGCTCCCCCCTTGCCAAATGGAGTGGGAAAGCTTTTCGCTAAGCTAGAGATGACTAGAGAAGCAGAAGCGCGGCTCCGGAGCTATCCGGAAGAAAGTGCCGTTTCCCGGCGTCTTTCGGCTTGAAGCGGCGCTCCGGAGCGCTTTGCTGCCGCTTTACTGAGCTGTGCGCGAATTAGCCGCTTCTTCGCCTCCGAGAAGCAGAGATCGCGGTTGCTTGGAAGAGGCGAAGAACGAAGCCGCGAAGAACGAAGCCGCAAAGAAGCGGGCTTGTGTGCGAAGCCTTCAGACTGCTGGAGGACGGTGGCTGCCGCTCTCCTGCCTCTTGAATTCACTCTCGGCAAGCGAATGGAAAGCGTTCCAGGACAACTTGCCTGGGTTTTGACTTGGTCCTGATGCCTCCCACCTTGGCAAGTCTTGCTCGTCGCCAGAGGCTCCGAGATGCACCGAAGACGGTGGCAGCTGCTGAAAAGGAGGGCAGCGGTGAGTTTGTCGACAAGCAAGAACATAGGCAGCTGCCTGTGCTTGGGAAGGAGCAGCTGCCTGGTTTTGGCAATTGCCTTCACAGCGCCCAGAAGCCCGGTGCTCTGCTGCTTTGTTTTTCGCAGTCAGTCAATTGCACACTAGTGAAGCTGAGCCAGGCTCTTCAGCTTTGCTGCTTTTGAGCATCTGTGCTCCACTTACGCTCTGTGACATCTCTGGAGGTTGTTTGCCTCGGCCAGGCTGGAAAGTGCCCGCTAGTACCTAGAGCTGGGCAGGAGAGGGCAGAGAGCACTTCCATCTGACAGCAGGTTGCAGATTGCCTCGGAAAGAGCCGTGTCCTTGGAATGTGCAGCAAATCCTCTTTCTTTGCAAACCGCGGTTAGTGTGCAGTGCAGGTACGCTCTCCCCTTGCCAAATGGAGTGGGAAAGCTTTTCACTAAGCTAGAGATGACTAGAGAAGCAGAAGCGCGGCTCCGGAGCTATCCGGAAGAAAGTGCCGTTTCCCGGCGTCTTTCGGCTTGAAGCGGCGCTCCGGAGCGCTTTGCTGCCGCTTTACTGAGCTGTGCGCGAATTAGCCGCTTCTTCGCCTCCGAGAAGCAGAGATCGCGGTTGCTTGGAAGAGGCGAAGAACGAAGCCGCAAAGAAGCGGGCTTGTGTGCGAAGCCTTCCGACTGCTGGAGGACGGTGGCTGCCGCTCTCCTGCCTCTTGAATTCACTCTCGGCAAGCGAATGGAAAGCGTTCCAGGACAACTTGCCTGGGTTTTGACTTGGTCCTGATGCCTCCCACCTTGGCAAGTCTTGCTCGTCGCCAGAGGCTCCGAGATGCACCGAAGACGGTGGCAGCTGCTGAAAAGGAGGGCAGCGGTGAGTTTGTCGACAAGCAAGAACATAGGCAGCTGCCTGTGCTTGGGAAGGAGCAGCTGCCTGGTTTTGGCAATTGCCTTCACAGCGCCCAGAAGCCCGGTGCTCTGCTGCTTTGTTTTTCGCAGTCAGTCAATTGCACACTAGTGAAGCTGAGCCAGGCTCTTCAGCTTTGCTGCTTTTGAGCATCTGTGCTCCACTTATGCTCTGTGACATCTCTGGAGGTTGTTTGCCTCGCCCAGGCTGGAAAGTGCCCGCTAGTACCTAGAGCTGGGCAGGAGAGGGCAGAGAGCACTTCCATCTGACAGCAGGTTGCAGATTGCCTCGGAAAGAGCCGTGTCCTTGGAATGTGCAGCAAATCCTCTTTCTTTGCAAACCGCGGTTAGTGTGCAGTGCAGGTACGCTCTCCCCTTGCCAAATGGAGTGGGAAAGCTTTTCACTAAGCTAGAGATGACTAGAGAAGCAGAAGCGCGGCTCCGGAGCTATCCGGAAGAAAGTGCCGTTTCCCGGCGTCTTTCGGCTTGAAGCGGCGCTCCGGAGCGCTTTGCTGCCGCTTTACTGAGCTGTGCGCGAATTAGCCGCTTCTTCGCCTCCGAGAAGCAGAGATCGCGGTTGCTTGGAAGAGGCGAAGAACGAAGCCGCAAAGAAGCGGGCTTGTTTGTGAAGCCTTCCGACTGCCAGAGGACAGTGGCTGCCGCTCTCCTGCCTCTTGAATTCACTCTCGGCAAGCGAATGGAAAGCGTTCCAGGACAACTTGCCTGGGTTTTGACTTGGTCCTGATGCCTCCCACCTTGGCAAGTCTTGCTCGTCGCCAGAGGCTCCGAGATGCACCGAAGACGGTGGCAGCTGCTGAAAAGAAAGGCAGCGGTGAGTTTGTCGACAAGCAAGAACATAGGCAGCTGCCTGTGCTTGGGAAGGAGCAGCTGCCTGGTTTTGGCAATTGCCTTCACAGCGCCCAGAAGCCCGGTGCTCTGCTGCTTTGTTTTTCGCAGTCAGTCAATTGCACACTAGTGAAGCTGAGCCAGGCTCTTCAGCTTTGCTGCTTTTGAGCATCTGTGCTCCACTTAGGCTCTGTGACATCTCTCGAGGTTGTTTGCCTCGCCCAGGCTGGAAAGTGCCCGCTAGTACCTAGAGCTGGGCAGGAGAGGGCAGAGAGCACTTCCATCTGACAGCAGGTTGCAGATTGCCTCGGAAAGAGCCGTGTCCTTGGAATGTGCAGCAAATCCTCTTTCTTTGCAAACCGCGGTTAGTGTGCAGTGCAGGTACGCTCTCCCCTTGCCAACTGGAGTGGGAAAGCTTTTCGCTAAGCTAGAGATGACTAGAGAAGCAGAAGCGCGGCTCCGGAGCTATCCGGAAGAAAGTGCCGCTTCCCGGCGTCTTTCGGCTTGAAGCGGCGCTCCGGAGCGCTTTGCTGCCGCTTTACTGAGCTGTGCGCGAATTAGCCGCTTCTTCGCCTCCGAGAAGCAGAGATGGCGGTTGCTTGGAAGAGGCGAAGAACGAAGCCGCAAAGAAGCGGGCTTGTGTGCGAAGCCTTCAGACTGCTGGAGGACGGTGGCTGCCGCTCTCCTGCCTCTTGAATTCACTCTCGGCAAGCGAATGGAAAGCGTTCCAGGACAACTTGCCTGGGTTTTGACTTGGTCCTGATGCGTCCCACCTTGGCAAGTCTTGCTCGTCGCCAGAGGCTCCGAGATGCACCGAAGACGGTGGCAGCTGCTGAAAAGAAGGGCAGCGGTGAGTTTGTCGACAAGCAAGAACATAGGCAGCTGCCTGTGCTTGGGAAGGAGCAGCTGCCTGGTTTTGGCAATTGCCTTCACAGCGCCCAGAAGCCCGGTGCTCTGCTGCTTTGTTTTTCGCAGTCAGTCAATTGCACACTAGTGAAGCTGAGCCAGGCTCTTCAGCTTTGCTGCTTTTGAGCATCTGTGCTCCACTTAGGCTCTGTGACATCTCTGGAGGTTGTTTGCCTCGGCCAGGCTGGAAAGTGCCCGCTAGTACCTAGAGCTGGGCAGGAGAGGGCAGAGAGCACTTCCATCTGACAGCAGGTTGCAGAATGCCTCGGAAAGAGCTGTGTCCTTGGAATGTGCAGCAAATCCTCTTTCTTTGCAAACCGCGGTTCGTGTGCAGTGCAGGTACACTCTCCCCTTGCCAAATGGAGTGGGAAAGATTTTCGCTAAGCTAGAGATGACTAGAGAAGCAGAAGCGCGGCTCCGGAGCTATCCGGAGGAAAGTGCCGCTTCCCGGCGTCTTTCGGCTTGAAGCGGCGCTCCGGAGCGCTGCGCTGCCGCTCTACTGAGCTGTGCGCGAATTAGCCGCTTCTTCGCCTCCGAGAAGCAGAGATCGCGGTTGCTTAGAAGAGGCGAAGAACGAAGCCGCAAAGAAGCGGGCTTGTTTGTGAAGCCTTCCGACTGCCAGAGGACAGTGGCTGCCGCTCTCCTGCCTCTTGAATTCACTCTCGGCAAGCGAATGGAAAGCGTTCCAGGACAACTTGCCTGGGTTTTGACTTGGTCCTGATGCGTCCCACCTTGGCAAGTCTTGCTCGTCGCCAGAGGCTCCGAGATGCACAGAAGACGGTGGCAGCTGCTGAAAAGAAGGGCAGCGGTGAGTTTGTCGACAAGCAAGAACATAGGCAGCTGCCTGTGCTTGGGAAGGAGCAGCTGCCTGGTTTTGGCAATTGCCTTCACAGCGCCCAGAAGCCCGGTGCTCTGCTGCTTTGTTTTTCGCAGTCAGTCAATTGCACACTAGTGAAGCTGAGCCAGGCTCTTCAGCTTTGCTGCTTTTGAGCATCTGTGCTCCACTTATGCTGTGTGACATCTCTGGAGGTTGTTTGCCTCGGCCAGGCTGGAAAGTGCCCGCTAGTACCTAGAGCTGGGCAGGAGAGGGCAGAGAGCACTTCCATCTGACAGCAGGTTGCAGATTGCCTCGGAAAGAGCCGTGTCCTTGCAATGTGCAGCAAATCCTCTTTCTTTGCAAACCGCGGTTAGTGTGCAGTGCAGGTACGCTCTCCCCTTGCCAACTGGAGTGGGAAAGCTTTTCGCTAAGATAGCGATGACTAGAGAAGCAGAAGCGCGGCTCCGGAGCTATCCGGAGGAAAGTGCCGCTTCCCGGCGTCTTTCGGCTTGAAGCGGCGCTCCGGAGCGCTTTGCTGCCGCTTTACTGAGCTGTGCGTGAATTAGCCGCTTCTTCGCCTCCGAGAAGCAGGGATCGCGGTTGCTTGGAAGAGGCGAAGAACGAAGCCGCAAAGAAGCGGGCTTGTGTGCGAAGCCTTCCGACTGCTGGAGGACGGTGGCTGCCGCTCTCCTGCCTCTTGAATTCACTCTCGGCAAGCGAATGGAAAGCGTTCCAGGACAACTTGCCTGGGTTTTGACTTGGTCCTGATGTGTCCCACCTTGGCAAGTCTTGCTCGTCGCCAGAGGCTCCGAGATGCACCGAAGACGGTGGCAGCTGCTGAAAAGAAGGGCAGCGGTGAGTTTGTCGACAAGCAAGAACATGGGCAGCTGCCTGTGCTTGGGAAGGAACAGCTGCCTGGTTTTGGCAATTGCCTTCACAGCGCCCAGAAGCCCGGTGCTCTGCTGCTTTGTTTTTCGCAGTCAGTCAATTGCACACTAGTGAAGCTGAGCCAGGCTCTTCAGCTTTGCTATTTCTTAGCATCTGTGCTCCACTTAGGCTCTGTGACATCTCTCGAGGTTGTTTGCCTCGCCCAGGCTGGAAAGTGCCCGCTAGTACCTAGAGCTGGGCAGGAGAGGGCAGAGAGCACTTCCATCTGACAGCAGGTTGCAGATTGCCTCGGAAAGAGCCGTGTCCTTGGAATGTGCAGCAAATCCTCTTTCTTTGCAAACCGCGGTTAGTGTGCAGTGCAGGTACGCTCCCCCCTTGCCAAATGGAGTGGGAAAGCTTTTCGCTAAGCTAGAGATGACTAGAGAAGCAGAAGCGCGGCTCCGGAGCTATCCGGAAGAAAGTGCCGCTTCCCGGCGTCTTTCGGCTTGAAGCGGCGCTCCGGAGCGCTTTGCTGCCGCTTTACTGAGCTGTGCGCGAATTAGCCGCTTCTTCGCCTCCGAGAAGCAGAGATCGCAGTTGCTTGGAAGAGGCGAAGAACGAAGCCGCGAAGAACGAAGCCGCAAAGAAGCGGGCTTGTGTGCGAAGCCTTCAGACTGCTGGAGGACGGTGGCTGCCGCTCTCCTGCCTGTTGAATTCACTCTCGGCAAGCGAATGGAAAGCGTTCCAGGACAACTTGCCTGGGTTTTGACTTGGTCCTGATGCCTCCCACCTTGGCAAGTCTTGCTCGTCGCCAGAGGCTCCGAGATGCACCGAAGACGGTGGCAGCTGCTGAAAAGAAGGGCAGCGGTGAGTTTGTCGACAAGCAAGAACATAGGCAGCTGCCTGTGCTTGGGAAGGAACAGCTGCCTGGTTTTGGCAATTGCCTTCACAGCGCCCAGAAGCCCGGTGCTCTGCTGCTTTGTTTTTCACAGTCAGTCAATTGCACACTAGTGAAGCTGAGCCAGGCTCTTCAGCTTTGCTGCTTTTGAGCATCTGTGCTCCACTTATGCTCTGTGACATCTCTCGAGGTTGTTTGCCTCGGCCAGGCTGGCAAGTGCCCGCTAGTACCTAGAGCTGGGCAGGAGAGGGCAGAGAGCACTTCCATCTGACAGCAGGTTGCAGATTGCCTCGGAAAGAGCCGTGTCCTTGGAATGTGCAGCAAATCCTCTTTCTTTGCAAACCGCGGTTAGTGTGCAGTGCAGGTCCACTCTCCCCTTGCCAAATGGAGTGGGAAAGCTTTTCGCTAAGCTAGAGATGACTAGAGAAGCAGAAGCGCGGCTCCGGAGCTATCCGGAAGAAAGTGCCGTTTCCCGGGGTCTTTCGGCTTGAAGCGGCGCTCCGGAGCGCTCCGCTGCCGCTTTACTGAGCTGTGCGCGAATTAGCCGCTTCTTCGCCTCCGAGAAGCAGAGATCGCGGTTGCTTGGAAGAGGCGAAGAACGAAGCCGCAAAGAAGCGGGCTTGTTTGTGAAGCCTTCAGACTGCCAGAGGACAGTGGCTGCCGCTCTCCTGCCTGTTGAATTCACTCTCGGCAAGCGAATGGAAAGCGTTCCAGGACAACTTGCCTGGGTTTTGACTTGGTCCTGATGCGTCCCACCTTGGCAAGTCTTGCTCGTCGCCAGAGGCTCCGAGATGCACCGAAGACGGTGGCAGCTGCTGAAAAGAAGGGCAGCGGTGAGTTTGTCGACAAGCAAGAACATAGGCAGCTGCCTGTGCTTGGGAAGGAGCAGCTGCCTGGTTTTGGCAATTGCCTTCACAGCGCCCAGAAGCCCGGTGCTCTGCTGCTTTGTTTTTCACAGTCAGTCAATTGCACACTAGTGAAGCTGAGCCAGGCTCTTCAGCTTTGCTATTTCTTAGCATCTGTGCTCCACTTAGGCTCTGTGACATCTCTCGAGGTTGTTTGCCTCGGCCAGGCTGGAAAGTGCCCGCTAGTACCTAGAGCTGGGCAGGAGAGGGCAGAGAGCACTTCCATCTGACAGCAGGTTGCAGATTGCCTCGGAAAGAGCCGTGTCCTTGGAATGTGCAGCAAATCCTCTTTCTTTGCAAACCGCGGTTAGTGTGCAGTGCAGGTACGCTCCCCCCTTGCCAAATGGAGTGGGAAAGCTTTTCGCTAAGCTAGAGATGACTAGAGAAGCAGAAGCGCGGCTCCGGAGCTATCCGGAAGAAAGTGCCGTTTCCCGGCGTCTTTCGGCTTGAAGCGGCGCTCCGGAGCGCTTTGCTGCCGCTTTACTGAGCTGTGCGCGAATTAGCCGCTTCTTCGCCTCCGAGAAGCAGAGATCGCGGTTGCTTGGAAGAGGCGAAGAACGAAGCCGCGAAGAACGAAGCCGCAAAGAAGCGGGCTTGTGTGCGAAGCCTTCAGACTGCTGGAGGACGGTGGCTGCCGCTCTCCTGCCTCTTGAATTCACTCTCGGCAAGCGAATGGAAAGCGTTCCAGGACAACTTGCCTGGGTTTTGACTTGGTCCTGATGCCTCCCACCTTGGCAAGTCTTGCTCGTCGCCAGAGGCTCCGAGATGCACCGAAGACGGTGGCAGCTGCTGAAAAGGAGGGCAGCGGTGAGTTTGTCGACAAGCAAGAACATAGGCAGCTGCCTGTGCTTGGGAAGGAGCAGCTGCCTGGTTTTGGCAATTGCCTTCACAGCGCCCAGAAGCCCGGTGCTCTGCTGCTTTGTTTTTCGCAGTCAGTCAATTGCACACTAGTGAAGCTGAGCCAGGCTCTTCAGCTTTGCTGCTTTTGAGCATCTGTGCTCCACTTACGCTCTGTGACATCTCTGGAGGTTGTTTGCCTCGGCCAGGCTGGAAAGTGCCCGCTAGTACCTAGAGCTGGGCAGGAGAGGGCAGAGAGCACTTCCATCTGACAGCAGGTTGCAGATTGCCTCGGAAAGAGCCGTGTCCTTGGAATGTGCAGCAAATCCTCTTTCTTTGCAAACCGCGGTTAGTGTGCAGTGCAGGTACGCTCTCCCCTTGCCAAATGGAGTGGGAAAGCTTTTCACTAAGCTAGAGATGACTAGAGAAGCAGAAGCGCGGCTCCGGAGCTATCCGGAAGAAAGTGCCGTTTCCCGGCGTCTTTCGGCTTGAAGCGGCGCTCCGGAGCGCTTTGCTGCCGCTTTACTGAGCTGTGCGCGAATTAGCCGCTTCTTCGCCTCCGAGAAGCAGAGATCGCGGTTGCTTGGAAGAGGCGAAGAACGAAGCCGCAAAGAAGCGGGCTTGTGTGCGAAGCCTTCCGACTGCTGGAGGACGGTGGCTGCCGCTCTCCTGCCTCTTGAATTCACTCTCGGCAAGCGAATGGAAAGCGTTCCAGGACAACTTGCCTGGGTTTTGACTTGGTCCTGATGCCTCCCACCTTGGCAAGTCTTGCTCGTCGCCAGAGGCTCCGAGATGCACCGAAGACGGTGGCAGCTGCTGAAAAGGAGGGCAGCGGTGAGTTTGTCGACAAGCAAGAACATAGGCAGCTGCCTGTGCTTGGGAAGGAGCAGCTGCCTGGTTTTGGCAATTGCCTTCACAGCGCCCAGAAGCCCGGTGCTCTGCTGCTTTGTTTTTCGCAGTCAGTCAATTGCACACTAGTGAAGCTGAGCCAGGCTCTTCAGCTTTGCTGCTTTTGAGCATCTGTGCTCCACTTATGCTCTGTGACATCTCTGGAGGTTGTTTGCCTCGCCCAGGCTGGAAAGTGCCCGCTAGTACCTAGAGCTGGGCAGGAGAGGGCAGAGAGCACTTCCATCTGACAGCAGGTTGCAGATTGCCTCGGAAAGAGCCGTGTCCTTGGAATGTGCAGCAAATCCTCTTTCTTTGCAAACCGCGGTTAGTGTGCAGTGCAGGTACGCTCTCCCCTTGCCAAATGGAGTGGGAAAGCTTTTCACTAAGCTAGAGATGACTAGAGAAGCAGAAGCGCGGCTCCGGAGCTATCCGGAAGAAAGTGCCGTTTCCCGGCGTCTTTCGGCTTGAAGCGGCGCTCCGGAGCGCTTTGCTGCCGCTTTACTGAGCTGTGCGCGAATTAGCCGCTTCTTCGCCTCCGAGAAGCAG
Organism: Anomalospiza imberbis; assembly: GCF_031753505.1. Lineage (NCBI taxonomy): Eukaryota > Metazoa > Chordata > Aves > Passeriformes > Viduidae > Anomalospiza > Anomalospiza imberbis. The sequence continues at coordinate 17,352 of NW_027100298.1, read as the reverse complement.
AGATCGCGGTTGCTTGGAAGAGGCGAAGAACGAAGCCGCAAAGAAGCGGGCTTGTTTGTGAAGCCTTCCGACTGCCAGAGGACAGTGGCTGCCGCTCTCCTGCCTCTTGAATTCACTCTCGGCAAGCGAATGGAAAGCGTTCCAGGACAACTTGCCTGGGTTTTGACTTGGTCCTGATGCCTCCCACCTTGGCAAGTCTTGCTCGTCGCCAGAGGCTCCGAGATGCACCGAAGACGGTGGCAGCTGCTGAAAAGAAAGGCAGCGGTGAGTTTGTCGACAAGCAAGAACATAGGCAGCTGCCTGTGCTTGGGAAGGAGCAGCTGCCTGGTTTTGGCAATTGCCTTCACAGCGCCCAGAAGCCCGGTGCTCTGCTGCTTTGTTTTTCGCAGTCAGTCAATTGCACACTAGTGAAGCTGAGCCAGGCTCTTCAGCTTTGCTGCTTTTGAGCATCTGTGCTCCACTTAGGCTCTGTGACATCTCTCGAGGTTGTTTGCCTCGCCCAGGCTGGAAAGTGCCCGCTAGTACCTAGAGCTGGGCAGGAGAGGGCAGAGAGCACTTCCATCTGACAGCAGGTTGCAGATTGCCTCGGAAAGAGCCGTGTCCTTGGAATGTGCAGCAAATCCTCTTTCTTTGCAAACCGCGGTTAGTGTGCAGTGCAGGTACGCTCTCCCCTTGCCAACTGGAGTGGGAAAGCTTTTCGCTAAGCTAGAGATGACTAGAGAAGCAGAAGCGCGGCTCCGGAGCTATCCGGAAGAAAGTGCCGCTTCCCGGCGTCTTTCGGCTTGAAGCGGCGCTCCGGAGCGCTTTGCTGCCGCTTTACTGAGCTGTGCGCGAATTAGCCGCTTCTTCGCCTCCGAGAAGCAGAGATGGCGGTTGCTTGGAAGAGGCGAAGAACGAAGCCGCAAAGAAGCGGGCTTGTGTGCGAAGCCTTCAGACTGCTGGAGGACGGTGGCTGCCGCTCTCCTGCCTCTTGAATTCACTCTCGGCAAGCGAATGGAAAGCGTTCCAGGACAACTTGCCTGGGTTTTGACTTGGTCCTGATGCGTCCCACCTTGGCAAGTCTTGCTCGTCGCCAGAGGCTCCGAGATGCACCGAAGACGGTGGCAGCTGCTGAAAAGAAGGGCAGCGGTGAGTTTGTCGACAAGCAAGAACATAGGCAGCTGCCTGTGCTTGGGAAGGAGCAGCTGCCTGGTTTTGGCAATTGCCTTCACAGCGCCCAGAAGCCCGGTGCTCTGCTGCTTTGTTTTTCGCAGTCAGTCAATTGCACACTAGTGAAGCTGAGCCAGGCTCTTCAGCTTTGCTGCTTTTGAGCATCTGTGCTCCACTTAGGCTCTGTGACATCTCTGGAGGTTGTTTGCCTCGGCCAGGCTGGAAAGTGCCCGCTAGTACCTAGAGCTGGGCAGGAGAGGGCAGAGAGCACTTCCATCTGACAGCAGGTTGCAGAATGCCTCGGAAAGAGCTGTGTCCTTGGAATGTGCAGCAAATCCTCTTTCTTTGCAAACCGCGGTTCGTGTGCAGTGCAGGTACACTCTCCCCTTGCCAAATGGAGTGGGAAAGATTTTCGCTAAGCTAGAGATGACTAGAGAAGCAGAAGCGCGGCTCCGGAGCTATCCGGAGGAAAGTGCCGCTTCCCGGCGTCTTTCGGCTTGAAGCGGCGCTCCGGAGCGCTGCGCTGCCGCTCTACTGAGCTGTGCGCGAATTAGCCGCTTCTTCGCCTCCGAGAAGCAGAGATCGCGGTTGCTTAGAAGAGGCGAAGAACGAAGCCGCAAAGAAGCGGGCTTGTTTGTGAAGCCTTCCGACTGCCAGAGGACAGTGGCTGCCGCTCTCCTGCCTCTTGAATTCACTCTCGGCAAGCGAATGGAAAGCGTTCCAGGACAACTTGCCTGGGTTTTGACTTGGTCCTGATGCGTCCCACCTTGGCAAGTCTTGCTCGTCGCCAGAGGCTCCGAGATGCACAGAAGACGGTGGCAGCTGCTGAAAAGAAGGGCAGCGGTGAGTTTGTCGACAAGCAAGAACATAGGCAGCTGCCTGTGCTTGGGAAGGAGCAGCTGCCTGGTTTTGGCAATTGCCTTCACAGCGCCCAGAAGCCCGGTGCTCTGCTGCTTTGTTTTTCGCAGTCAGTCAATTGCACACTAGTGAAGCTGAGCCAGGCTCTTCAGCTTTGCTGCTTTTGAGCATCTGTGCTCCACTTATGCTGTGTGACATCTCTGGAGGTTGTTTGCCTCGGCCAGGCTGGAAAGTGCCCGCTAGTACCTAGAGCTGGGCAGGAGAGGGCAGAGAGCACTTCCATCTGACAGCAGGTTGCAGATTGCCTCGGAAAGAGCCGTGTCCTTGCAATGTGCAGCAAATCCTCTTTCTTTGCAAACCGCGGTTAGTGTGCAGTGCAGGTACGCTCTCCCCTTGCCAACTGGAGTGGGAAAGCTTTTCGCTAAGATAGCGATGACTAGAGAAGCAGAAGCGCGGCTCCGGAGCTATCCGGAGGAAAGTGCCGCTTCCCGGCGTCTTTCGGCTTGAAGCGGCGCTCCGGAGCGCTTTGCTGCCGCTTTACTGAGCTGTGCGTGAATTAGCCGCTTCTTCGCCTCCGAGAAGCAGGGATCGCGGTTGCTTGGAAGAGGCGAAGAACGAAGCCGCAAAGAAGCGGGCTTGTGTGCGAAGCCTTCCGACTGCTGGAGGACGGTGGCTGCCGCTCTCCTGCCTCTTGAATTCACTCTCGGCAAGCGAATGGAAAGCGTTCCAGGACAACTTGCCTGGGTTTTGACTTGGTCCTGATGTGTCCCACCTTGGCAAGTCTTGCTCGTCGCCAGAGGCTCCGAGATGCACCGAAGACGGTGGCAGCTGCTGAAAAGAAGGGCAGCGGTGAGTTTGTCGACAAGCAAGAACATGGGCAGCTGCCTGTGCTTGGGAAGGAACAGCTGCCTGGTTTTGGCAATTGCCTTCACAGCGCCCAGAAGCCCGGTGCTCTGCTGCTTTGTTTTTCGCAGTCAGTCAATTGCACACTAGTGAAGCTGAGCCAGGCTCTTCAGCTTTGCTATTTCTTAGCATCTGTGCTCCACTTAGGCTCTGTGACATCTCTCGAGGTTGTTTGCCTCGCCCAGGCTGGAAAGTGCCCGCTAGTACCTAGAGCTGGGCAGGAGAGGGCAGAGAGCACTTCCATCTGACAGCAGGTTGCAGATTGCCTCGGAAAGAGCCGTGTCCTTGGAATGTGCAGCAAATCCTCTTTCTTTGCAAACCGCGGTTAGTGTGCAGTGCAGGTACGCTCCCCCCTTGCCAAATGGAGTGGGAAAGCTTTTCGCTAAGCTAGAGATGACTAGAGAAGCAGAAGCGCGGCTCCGGAGCTATCCGGAAGAAAGTGCCGCTTCCCGGCGTCTTTCGGCTTGAAGCGGCGCTCCGGAGCGCTTTGCTGCCGCTTTACTGAGCTGTGCGCGAATTAGCCGCTTCTTCGCCTCCGAGAAGCAGAGATCGCAGTTGCTTGGAAGAGGCGAAGAACGAAGCCGCGAAGAACGAAGCCGCAAAGAAGCGGGCTTGTGTGCGAAGCCTTCAGACTGCTGGAGGACGGTGGCTGCCGCTCTCCTGCCTGTTGAATTCACTCTCGGCAAGCGAATGGAAAGCGTTCCAGGACAACTTGCCTGGGTTTTGACTTGGTCCTGATGCCTCCCACCTTGGCAAGTCTTGCTCGTCGCCAGAGGCTCCGAGATGCACCGAAGACGGTGGCAGCTGCTGAAAAGAAGGGCAGCGGTGAGTTTGTCGACAAGCAAGAACATAGGCAGCTGCCTGTGCTTGGGAAGGAACAGCTGCCTGGTTTTGGCAATTGCCTTCACAGCGCCCAGAAGCCCGGTGCTCTGCTGCTTTGTTTTTCACAGTCAGTCAATTGCACACTAGTGAAGCTGAGCCAGGCTCTTCAGCTTTGCTGCTTTTGAGCATCTGTGCTCCACTTATGCTCTGTGACATCTCTCGAGGTTGTTTGCCTCGGCCAGGCTGGCAAGTGCCCGCTAGTACCTAGAGCTGGGCAGGAGAGGGCAGAGAGCACTTCCATCTGACAGCAGGTTGCAGATTGCCTCGGAAAGAGCCGTGTCCTTGGAATGTGCAGCAAATCCTCTTTCTTTGCAAACCGCGGTTAGTGTGCAGTGCAGGTCCACTCTCCCCTTGCCAAATGGAGTGGGAAAGCTTTTCGCTAAGCTAGAGATGACTAGAGAAGCAGAAGCGCGGCTCCGGAGCTATCCGGAAGAAAGTGCCGTTTCCCGGGGTCTTTCGGCTTGAAGCGGCGCTCCGGAGCGCTCCGCTGCCGCTTTACTGAGCTGTGCGCGAATTAGCCGCTTCTTCGCCTCCGAGAAGCAGAGATCGCGGTTGCTTGGAAGAGGCGAAGAACGAAGCCGCAAAGAAGCGGGCTTGTTTGTGAAGCCTTCAGACTGCCAGAGGACAGTGGCTGCCGCTCTCCTGCCTGTTGAATTCACTCTCGGCAAGCGAATGGAAAGCGTTCCAGGACAACTTGCCTGGGTTTTGACTTGGTCCTGATGCGTCCCACCTTGGCAAGTCTTGCTCGTCGCCAGAGGCTCCGAGATGCACCGAAGACGGTGGCAGCTGCTGAAAAGAAGGGCAGCGGTGAGTTTGTCGACAAGCAAGAACATAGGCAGCTGCCTGTGCTTGGGAAGGAGCAGCTGCCTGGTTTTGGCAATTGCCTTCACAGCGCCCAGAAGCCCGGTGCTCTGCTGCTTTGTTTTTCGCAGTCAGTCAATTGCACACTAGTGAAGCTGAGCCAGGCTCTTCAGCTTTGCTGCTTTTGAGCATCTGTGCTCCACTTATGCTCTGTGACATCTCTGGAGGTTGTTTGCCTCGCCCAGGCTGGAAAGTGCCCGCTAGTACCTAGAGCTGGGCAGGAGAGGGCAGAGAGCACTTCCATCTGACAGCAGGTTGCAGATTGCCTCGGAAAGAGCCGTGTCCTTGGAATGTGCAGCAAATCCTCTTTCTTTGCAAACCGCGGTTAGTGTGCAGTGCAGGTACGCTCTCCCCTTGCCAAATGGAGTGGGAAAGCTTTTCACTAAGCTAGAGATGACTAGAGAAGCAGAAGCGCGGCTCCGGAGCTATCCGGAAGAAAGTGCCGTTTCCCGGCGTCTTTCGGCTTGAAGCGGCGCTCCGGAGCGCTTTGCTGCCGCTTTACTGAGCTGTGCGCGAATTAGCCGCTTCTTCGCCTCCGAGAAGCAGGGATCGCGGTTGCTTGGAAGAGGCGAAGAACGAAGCCGCAAAGAAGCGGGCTTGTGTGCGAAGCCTTCCGACTTCTGGAGGACGGTGGCTGCCGCTCTCCTGCCTCTTGAATTCACTCTCGGCAAGCGAATGGAAAGCGTTCCAGGACAACTTGCCTGGGTTTTGACTTGGTCCTGATGCCTCCCACCTTGGCAAGTCTTGCTCGTCGCCAGAGGCTCCGAGATGCACCGAAGACGGTGGCAGCTGCTGAAAAGAAGGGCAGCGGTGAGTTTGTCGACAAGCAAGAACATGGGCAGCTGCCTGTGCTTGGGAAGGAACAGCTGCCTGGTTTTGGCAATTGCCTTCACAGCGCCCAGAAGCCCGGTGCTCTGCTGCTTTGTTTTTCACAGTCAGTCAATTGCACACTAGTGAAGCTGAGCCAGGCTCTTCAGCTTTGCTGCTTTTGAGCATCTGTGCTCCACTTAGGCTCTGTGACATCTCTCGAGGTTGTTTGCCTCGGCCAGGCTGGAAAGTGCCCGCTAGTACCTAGAGCTGGGCAGGAGAGGGCAGAGAGCACTTCCATCTGACAGCAGGTTGCAGATTGCCTCGGAAAGAGCCGTGTCCTTGGAATGTGCAGCAAATCCTCTTTCTTTGCAAACCGCGGTTAGTGTGCAGTGCAGGTACGCTCCCCCCTTGCCAAATGGAGTGGGAAAGCTTTTCGCTAAGCTAGAGATGACTAGAGAAGCAGAAGCGCGGCTCCGGAGCTATCCGGAAGAAAGTGCCGTTTCCCGGCGTCTTTCGGCTTGAAGCGGCGCTCCGGAGCGCTTTGCTGCCGCTTTACTGAGCTGTGCGCGAATTAGCCGCTTCTTCGCCTCCGAGAAGCAGAGATCGCGGTTGCTTGGAAGAGGCGAAGAACGAAGCCGCGAAGAACGAAGCCGCAAAGAAGCGGGCTTGTGTGCGAAGCCTTCAGACTGCTGGAGGACGGTGGCTGCCGCTCTCCTGCCTCTTGAATTCACTCTCGGCAAGCGAATGGAAAGCGTTCCAGGACAACTTGCCTGGGTTTTGACTTGGTCCTGATGCCTCCCACCTTGGCAAGTCTTGCTCGTCGCCAGAGGCTCCGAGATGCACCGAAGACGGTGGCAGCTGCTGAAAAGGAGGGCAGCGGTGAGTTTGTCGACAAGCAAGAACATAGGCAGCTGCCTGTGCTTGGGAAGGAGCAGCTGCCTGGTTTTGGCAATTGCCTTCACAGCGCCCAGAAGCCCGGTGCTCTGCTGCTTTGTTTTTCGCAGTCAGTCAATTGCACACTAGTGAAGCTGAGCCAGGCTCTTCAGCTTTGCTGCTTTTGAGCATCTGTGCTCCACTTACGCTCTGTGACATCTCTGGAGGTTGTTTGCCTCGCCCAGGCTGGAAAGTGCCCGCTAGTACCTAGAGCTGGGCAGGAGAGGGCAGAGAGCACTTCCATCTGACAGCAGGTTGCAGATTGCCTCGGAAAGAGCCGTGTCCTTGGAATGTGCAGCAAATCCTCTTTCTTTGCAAACCGCGGTTAGTGTGCAGTGCAGGTACGCTCTCCCCTTGCCAAATGGAGTGGGAAAGCTTTTCACTAAGCTAGAGATGACTAGAGAAGCAGAAGCGCGGCTCCGGAGCTATCCGGAAGAAAGTGCCGTTTCCCGGCGTCTTTCGGCTTGAAGCGGCGCTCCGGAGCGCTTTGCTGCCGCTTTACTGAGCTGTGCGCGAATTAGCCGCTTCTTCGCCTCCGAGAAGCAGAGATCGCGGTTGCTTGGAAGAGGCGAAGAACGAAGCCGCAAAGAAGCGGGCTTGTGTGCGAAGCCTTCCGACTGCTGGAGGACGGTGGCTGCCGCTCTCCTGCCTCTTGAATTCACTCTCGGCAAGCGAATGGAAAGCGTTCCAGGACAACTTGCCTGGGTTTTGACTTGGTCCTGATGCGTCCCACCTTGGCAAGTCTTGCTCGTCGCCAGAGGCTCCGAGATGCACAGAAGACGGTGGCAGCTGCTGAAAAGAAGGGCAGCGGTGAGTTTGTCGACAAGCAAGAACATGGGCAGCTGCCTGTGCTTGGGAAGGAACAGCTGCCTGGTTTTGGCAATTGCCTTCACAGCGCCCAGAAGCCCGGTGCTCTGCTGCTTTGTTTTTCGCAGTCAGTCAATTGCACACTAGTGAAGCTGAGCCAGGCTCTTCAGCTTTGCTGCTTTTGAGCATCTGTGCTCCACTTAGGCTCTGTGACATCTCTCGAGGTTGTTTGCCTCGGCCAGGCTGGAAAGTGCCCGCTAGTACCTAGAGCTGGGCAGGAGAGGGCAGAGAGCACTTCCATCTGACAGCAGGTTGCAGATTGCCTCGGAAAGAGCCGTGTCCTTGGAATGTGCAGCAAATCCTCTTTCTTTGCAAACCGCGGTTAGTGTGCAGTGCAGGTACGCTCTCCCCTTGCCAAATGGAGTGGGAAAGCTTTTCGCTAAGCTAGAGATGACTAGAGAAGCAGAAGCGCGGCTCCGGAGCTATCCGGAAGAAAGTGCCGTTTCCCGGCGTCTTTCGGCTTGAAGCGGCGCTCCGGAGCGCTTTGCTGCCGCTTTACTGAGCTGTGCGCGAATTAGCCGCTTCTTCGCCTCCGAGAAGCAGAGATCGCGGTTGCTTGGAAGAGGCGAAGAACGAAGCCGCGAAGAACGAAGCCGCAAAGAAGCGGGCTTGTGTGCGAAGCCTTCAGACTGCTGGAGGACGGTGGCTGCCGCTCTCCTGCCTCTTGAATTCACTCTCGGCAAGCGAATGGAAAGCGTTCCAGGACAACTTGCCTGGGTTTTGACTTGGTCCTGATGCCTCCCACCTTGGCAAGTCTTGCTCGTCGCCAGAGGCTCCGAGATGCACCGAAGACGGTGGCAGCTGCTGAAAAGGAGGGCAGCGGTGAGTTTGTCGACAAGCAAGAACATAGGCAGCTGCCTGTGCTTGGGAAGGAGCAGCTGCCTGGTTTTGGCAATTGCCTTCACAGCGCCCAGAAGCCCGGTGCTCTGCTGCTTTGTTTTTCGCAGTCAGTCAATTGCACACTAGTGAAGCTGAGCCAGGCTCTTCAGCTTTGCTGCTTTTGAGCATCTGTGCTCCACTTATGCTCTGTGACATCTCTGGAGGTTGTTTGCCTCGCCCAGGCTGGAAAGTGCCCGCTAGTACCTAGAGCTGGGCAGGAGAGGGCAGAGAGCACTTCCATCTGACAGCAGGTTGCAGATTGCCTCGGAAAGAGCCGTGTCCTTGGAATGTGCAGCAAATCCTCTTTCTTTGCAAACCGCGGTTAGTGTGCAGTGCAGGTACGCTCTCCCCTTGCCAAATGGAGTGGGAAAGCTTTTCACTAAGCTAGAGATGACTAGAGAAGCAGAAGCGCGGCTCCGGAGCTATCCGGAAGAAAGTGCCGTTTCCCGGCGTCTTTCGGCTTGAAGCGGCGCTCCGGAGCGCTTTGCTGCCGCTTTACTGAGCTGTGCGCGAATTAGCCGCTTCTTCGCCTCCGAGAAGCAGAGATCGCGGTTGCTTGGAAGAGGCGAAGAACGAAGCCGCAAAGAAGCGGGCTTGTTTGTGAAGCCTTCCGACTGCCAGAGGACAGTGGCTGCCGCTCTCCTGCCTCTTGAATTCACTCTCGGCAAGCGAATGGAAAGCGTTCCAGGACAACTTGCCTGGGTTTTGACTTGGTCCTGATGCCTCCCACCTTGGCAAGTCTTGCTCGTCGCCAGAGGCTCCGAGATGCACCGAAGACGGTGGCAGCTGCTGAAAAGAAAGGCAGCGGTGAGTTTGTCGACAAGCAAGAACATAGGCAGCTGCCTGTGCTTGGGAAGGAGCAGCTGCCTGGTTTTGGCAATTGCCTTCACAGCGCCCAGAAGCCCGGTGCTCTGCTGCTTTGTTTTTCGCAGTCAGTCAATTGCACACTAGTGAAGCTGAGCCAGGCTCTTCAGCTTTGCTGCTTTTGAGCATCTGTGCTCCACTTAGGCTCTGTGACATCTCTCGAGGTTGTTTGCCTCGCCCAGGCTGGAAAGTGCCCGCTAGTACCTAGAGCTGGGCAGGAGAGGGCAGAGAGCACTTCCATCTGACAGCAGGTTGCAGATTGCCTCGGAAAGAGCCGTGTCCTTGGAATGTGCAGCAAATCCTCTTTCTTTGCAAACCGCGGTTAGTGTGCAGTGCAGGTACGCTCTCCCCTTGCCAACTGGAGTGGGAAAGCTTTTCGCTAAGCTAGAGATGACTAGAGAAGCAGAAGCGCGGCTCCGGAGCTATCCGGAAGAAAGTGCCGCTTCCCGGCGTCTTTCGGCTTGAAGCGGCGCTCCGGAGCGCTTTGCTGCCGCTTTACTGAGCTGTGCGCGAATTAGCCGCTTCTTCGCCTCCGAGAAGCAGAGATGGCGGTTGCTTGGAAGAGGCGAAGAACGAAGCCGCAAAGAAGCGGGCTTGTGTGCGAAGCCTTCAGACTGCTGGAGGACGGTGGCTGCCGCTCTCCTGCCTCTTGAATTCACTCTCGGCAAGCGAATGGAAAGCGTTCCAGGACAACTTGCCTGGGTTTTGACTTGGTCCTGATGCGTCCCACCTTGGCAAGTCTTGCTCGTCGCCAGAGGCTCCGAGATGCACCGAAGACGGTGGCAGCTGCTGAAAAGAAGGGCAGCGGTGAGTTTGTCGACAAGCAAGAACATAGGCAGCTGCCTGTGCTTGGGAAGGAGCAGCTGCCTGGTTTTGGCAATTGCCTTCACAGCGCCCAGAAGCCCGGTGCTCTGCTGCTTTGTTTTTCGCAGTCAGTCAATTGCACACTAGTGAAGCTGAGCCAGGCTCTTCAGCTTTGCTGCTTTTGAGCATCTGTGCTCCACTTAGGCTCTGTGACATCTCTGGAGGTTGTTTGCCTCGGCCAGGCTGGAAAGTGCCCGCTAGTACCTAGAGCTGGGCAGGAGAGGGCAGAGAGCACTTCCATCTGACAGCAGGTTGCAGAATGCCTCGGAAAGAGCTGTGTCCTTGGAATGTGCAGCAAATCCTCTTTCTTTGCAAACCGCGGTTCGTGTGCAGTGCAGGTACACTCTCCCCTTGCCAAATGGAGTGGGAAAGATTTTCGCTAAGCTAGAGATGACTAGAGAAGCAGAAGCGCGGCTCCGGAGCTATCCGGAGGAAAGTGCCGCTTCCCGGCGTCTTTCGGCTTGAAGCGGCGCTCCGGAGCGCTGCGCTGCCGCTCTACTGAGCTGTGCGCGAATTAGCCGCTTCTTCGCCTCCGAGAAGCAGAGATCGCGGTTGCTTAGAAGAGGCGAAGAACGAAGCCGCAAAGAAGCGGGCTTGTTTGTGAAGCCTTCCGACTGCCAGAGGACAGTGGCTGCCGCTCTCCTGCCTCTTGAATTCACTCTCGGCAAGCGAATGGAAAGCGTTCCAGGACAACTTGCCTGGGTTTTGACTTGGTCCTGATGCGTCCCACCTTGGCAAGTCTTGCTCGTCGCCAGAGGCTCCGAGATGCACAGAAGACGGTGGCAGCTGCTGAAAAGAAGGGCAGCGGTGAGTTTGTCGACAAGCAAGAACATAGGCAGCTGCCTGTGCTTGGGAAGGAGCAGCTGCCTGGTTTTGGCAATTGCCTTCACAGCGCCCAGAAGCCCGGTGCTCTGCTGCTTTGTTTTTCGCAGTCAGTCAATTGCACACTAGTGAAGCTGAGCCAGGCTCTTCAGCTTTGCTGCTTTTGAGCATCTGTGCTCCACTTATGCTGTGTGACATCTCTGGAGGTTGTTTGCCTCGGCCAGGCTGGAAAGTGCCCGCTAGTACCTAGAGCTGGGCAGGAGAGGGCAGAGAGCACTTCCATCTGACAGCAGGTTGCAGATTGCCTCGGAAAGAGCCGTGTCCTTGCAATGTGCAGCAAATCCTCTTTCTTTGCAAACCGCGGTTAGTGTGCAGTGCAGGTACGCTCTCCCCTTGCCAACTGGAGTGGGAAAGCTTTTCGCTAAGATAGCGATGACTAGAGAAGCAGAAGCGCGGCTCCGGAGCTATCCGGAGGAAAGTGCCGCTTCCCGGCGTCTTTCGGCTTGAAGCGGCGCTCCGGAGCGCTTTGCTGCCGCTTTACTGAGCTGTGCGTGAATTAGCCGCTTCTTCGCCTCCGAGAAGCAGGGATCGCGGTTGCTTGGAAGAGGCGAAGAACGAAGCCGCAAAGAAGCGGGCTTGTGTGCGAAGCCTTCCGACTGCTGGAGGACGGTGGCTGCCGCTCTCCTGCCTCTTGAATTCACTCTCGGCAAGCGAATGGAAAGCGTTCCAGGACAACTTGCCTGGGTTTTGACTTGGTCCTGATGTGTCCCACCTTGGCAAGTCTTGCTCGTCGCCAGAGGCTCCGAGATGCACCGAAGACGGTGGCAGCTGCTGAAAAGAAGGGCAGCGGTGAGTTTGTCGACAAGCAAGAACATGGGCAGCTGCCTGTGCTTGGGAAGGAACAGCTGCCTGGTTTTGGCAATTGCCTTCACAGCGCCCAGAAGCCCGGTGCTCTGCTGCTTTGTTTTTCGCAGTCAGTCAATTGCACACTAGTGAAGCTGAGCCAGGCTCTTCAGCTTTGCTATTTCTTAGCATCTGTGCTCCACTTAGGCTCTGTGACATCTCTCGAGGTTGTTTGCCTCGCCCAGGCTGGAAAGTGCCCGCTAGTACCTAGAGCTGGGCAGGAGAGGGCAGAGAGCACTTCCATCTGACAGCAGGTTGCAGATTGCCTCGGAAAGAGCCGTGTCCTTGGAATGTGCAGCAAATCCTCTTTCTTTGCAAACCGCGGTTAGTGTGCAGTGCAGGTACGCTCCCCCCTTGCCAAATGGAGTGGGAAAGCTTTTCGCTAAGCTAGAGATGACTAGAGAAGCAGAAGCGCGGCTCCGGAGCTATCCGGAAGAAAGTGCCGCTTCCCGGCGTCTTTCGGCTTGAAGCGGCGCTCCGGAGCGCTTTGCTGCCGCTTTACTGAGCTGTGCGCGAATTAGCCGCTTCTTCGCCTCCGAGAAGCAGAGATCGCAGTTGCTTGGAAGAGGCGAAGAACGAAGCCGCGAAGAACGAAGCCGCAAAGAAGCGGGCTTGTGTGCGAAGCCTTCAGACTGCTGGAGGACGGTGGCTGCCGCTCTCCTGCCTGTTGAATTCACTCTCGGCAAGCGAATGGAAAGCGTTCCAGGACAACTTGCCTGGGTTTTGACTTGGTCCTGATGCCTCCCACCTTGGCAAGTCTTGCTCGTCGCCAGAGGCTCCGAGATGCACCGAAGACGGTGGCAGCTGCTGAAAAGAAGGGCAGCGGTGAGTTTGTCGACAAGCAAGAACATAGGCAGCTGCCTGTGCTTGGGAAGGAACAGCTGCCTGGTTTTGGCAATTGCCTTCACAGCGCCCAGAAGCCCGGTGCTCTGCTGCTTTGTTTTTCACAGTCAGTCAATTGCACACTAGTGAAGCTGAGCCAGGCTCTTCAGCTTTGCTGCTTTTGAGCATCTGTGCTCCACTTATGCTCTGTGACATCTCTCGAGGTTGTTTGCCTCGGCCAGGCTGGCAAGTGCCCGCTAGTACCTAGAGCTGGGCAGGAGAGGGCAGAGAGCACTTCCATCTGACAGCAGGTTGCAGATTGCCTCGGAAAGAGCCGTGTCCTTGGAATGTGCAGCAAATCCTCTTTCTTTGCAAACCGCGGTTAGTGTGCAGTGCAGGTCCACTCTCCCCTTGCCAAATGGAGTGGGAAAGCTTTTCGCTAAGCTAGAGATGACTAGAGAAGCAGAAGCGCGGCTCCGGAGCTATCCGGAAGAAAGTGCCGTTTCCCGGGGTCTTTCGGCTTGAAGCGGCGCTCCGGAGCGCTCCGCTGCCGCTTTACTGAGCTGTGCGCGAATTAGCCGCTTCTTCGCCTCCGAGAAGCAGAGATCGCGGTTGCTTGGAAGAGGCGAAGAACGAAGCCGCAAAGAAGCGGGCTTGTTTGTGAAGCCTTCAGACTGCCAGAGGACAGTGGCTGCCGCTCTCCTGCCTGTTGAATTCACTCTCGGCAAGCGAATGGAAAGCGTTCCAGGACAACTTGCCTGGGTTTTGACTTGGTCCTGATGCGTCCCACCTTGGCAAGTCTTGCTCGTCGCCAGAGGCTCCGAGATGCACCGAAGACGGTGGCAGCTGCTGAAAAGAAGGGCAGCGGTGAGTTTGTCGACAAGCAAGAACATAGGCAGCTGCCTGTGCTTGGGAAGGAGCAGCTGCCTGGTTTTGGCAATTGCCTTCACAGCGCCCAGAAGCCCGGTGCTCTGCTGCTTTGTTTTTCACAGTCAGTCAATTGCACACTAGTGAAGCTGAGCCAGGCTCTTCAGCTTTGCTGCTTTTGAGCATCTGTGCTCCACTTAGGCTCTGTGACATCTCTGGAGGTTGTTTGCCTCGGCCAGGCTGGAAAGTGCCCGCTAGTACCTAGAGCTGGGCAGGAGAGGGCAGAGAGCACTTCCATCTGACAGCAGGTTGCAGATTGCCTCGGAAAGAGCCGTGTCCTTGGAATGTGCAGCAAATCCTCTTTCTTTGCAAACCGCGGTTAGTGTGCAGTGCAGGTACGCTCTCCCCTTGCCAAATGGAGTGGGAAAGCTTTTCGCTAAGCTAGCGATGACTAGAGAAGCAGAAGCGCGGCTCCGGAGCTATCCGGAGGAAAGTGCCGCTTCCCGGCGTCTTTCGGCTTGAAGCGGCGCTCCGGAGCGCTGCGCTGCCGCTCTACTGAGCTGTGCGCGAATTAGCCGCTTCTTCGCCTCCGAGAAGCAGAGATGGCGGTTGCTTGGAAGAGGCGAAGAACGAAGCCGCAAAGAAGCGGGCTTGTGTGCGAAGCCTTCCGACTGCCAGAGGACGGTGGCTGCCGCTCTCCTGCCTCTTGAATTCACTCTCGGCAAGCGAATGGAAAGCGTTCCAGGACAACTTGCCTGGGTTTTGACTTGGTCCTGATGCCTCCCACCTTGGCAAGTCTTGCTCGTCGCCAGAGGCTCCGAGATGCACCGAAGACGGTGGCAGCTGCTGAAAAGAAGGGCAGCGGTGAGTTTGTCGACAAGCAAGAACATAGGCAGCTGCCTGTGCTTGGGAAGGAGCAGCTGCCTGGTTTTGGCAATTGCCTTCACAGCGCCCAGAAGCCCGGTGCTCTGCTGCTTTGTTTTTCACAGTCAGTCAATTGCACACTAGTGAACTTGAGCCAGGCTCTTCAGCTTTGCTGCTTTTGAGCATCTGTGCTCCACTTAGGCTCTGTGACATCTCTGGAGGTTGTTTGCCTCGGCCAGGCTGGAAAGTGCCCGCTAGTACCTAGAGCTGGGCAGGAGAGGGCAGAGAGCACTTCCATCTGACAGCAGGTTGCAGATTGCCTCGGAAAGAGCCGTGTCCTTGGAATGTGCAGCAAATCCTCTTTCTTTGCAAACCGCGGTTAGTGTGCAGTGCAGGTACGCTCTCCCCTTGCCAACTGGATTGGGAAAGCTTTTCGCTAAGATAGCGATGACTAGAGAAGCAGAAGCGCGGGCTCCGGAGCTATCCGGAGGAAAGTGCCGCTTCCCGGCGTCTTTCGGCTTGAAGCGGCGCTCCGGAGCGCTTTGCTGCCGCTTTACTGAGCTGTGCGCGAATTAGCCGCTTCTTCGCCTCCGAGAAGCAGGGATCGCGGTTGCTTGGAAGAGGCGAAGAACGAAGCCGCAAAGAAGCGGGCTTGTGTGCGAAGCCTTCCGACTGCTGGAGGACGGTGGCTGCCGCTCTCCTGCCTCTTGAATTCACTCTCGGCAAGCGAATGGAAAGCGTTCCAGGACAACTTGCCTGGGTTTTGACTTGGTCCTGATGCCTCCCACCTTGGCAAGTCTTGCTCGTCGCCAGAGGCTCCGAGATGCACCGAAGACGGTGGCAGCTGCTGAAAAGAAGGGCAGCGGTGAGTTTGTCGACAAGCAAGAACATGGGCAGCTGCCTGTGCTTGGGAAGGAACAGCTGCCTGTTTTGGCAATTGCCTTCACAGCGCCCAGAAGCCCGGTGCTCTGCTGCTTTGTTTTTCGCAGTCAGTCAATTGCACACTAGTGAAGCTGAGCCAGGCTCTTCAGCTTTGCTGCTTTTGAGCATCTGTGCTCCACTTAGGCTCTGTGACATCTCTCGAGGTTGTTTGCCTCGGCCAGGCTGGAAAGTGCCCGCTAGTACCTAGAGCTGGGCAGGAGAGGGCAGAGAGCACTTCCATCTGACAGCAGGTTGCAGATTGCCTCGGAAAGAGCCGTGTCCTTGGAATGTGCAGCAAATCCTCTTTCTTTGCAAACCGCGGTTAGTGTGCAGTGCAGGTACGCTCTCCCCTTGCCAACTGGATTGGGAAAGCTTTTCGCTAAGATAGCGATGACTAGAGAAGCAGAAGCGCGGCTCCGGAGCTATCCGGAGGAAAGTGCCGCTTCCCGGCGTCTTTCGGCTTGAAGCGGCGCTCCGGAGCGCTTTGCTGCCGCTTTACTGAGCTTGTGCGCGAATTAGCCGCTTCTTCGCCTCCGAGAAGCAGGGATCGCGGTTGCTTGGAAGAGGCGAAGAACGAAGCCGCAAAGAAGCGGGCTTGTGTGCGAAGCCTTCCGACTGCTGGAGGACGGTGGCTGCCGCTCTCCTGCCTCTTGAATTCACTCTCGGCAAGCGAATGGAAAGCGTTCCAGGACAACTTGCCTGGGTTTTGACTTGGTCCTGATGCCTCCCACCTTGGCAAGTCTTGCTCGTCGCCAGAGGCTCCGAGATGCACCGAAGACGGTGGCAGCTGCTGAAAAGAAGGGCAGCGGTGAGTTTGTCGACAAGCAAGAACATGGGCAGCTGCCTGTGCTTGGGAAGGAACAGCTGCCTGGTTTTGGCAATTGCCTTCACAGCGCCCAGAAGCCCGGTGCTCTGCTGCTTTGTTTTTCGCAGTCAGTCAATTGCACACTAGTGAAGCTGAGCCAGGCTCTTCAGCTTTGCTGCTTTTGAGCATCTGTGCTCCACTTAGGCTCTGTGACATCTCTCGAGGTTGTTTGCCTCGGCCAGGCTGGAAAGTGCCCGCTAGTACCTAGAGCTGGGCAGGAGAGGGCAGAGAGCACTTCCATCTGACAGCAGGTTGCAGATTGCCTCGGAAAGAGCCGTGTCCTTGGAATGTGCAGCAAATCCTCTTTCTTTGCAAACCGCGGTTAGTGTGCAGTGCAGGTACGCTCCCCCCTTGCCAAATGGAGTGGGAAAGCTTTTCGCTAAGCTAGAGATGACTAGAGAAGCAGAAGCGCGGCTCCGGAGCTATCCGGAAGAAAGTGCCGTTTCCCGGCGTCTTTCGGCTTGAAGCGGCGCTCCGGAGCGCTTTGCTGCCGCTTTACTGAGCTGTGCGCGAATTAGCCGCTTCTTCGCCTCCGAGAAGCAGAGATCGCGGTTGCTTGGAAGAGGCGAAGAACGAAGCCGCGAAGAACGAAGCCGCAAAGAAGCGGGCTTGTGTGCGAAGCCTTCAGACTGCTGGAGGACGGTGGCTGCCGCTCTCCTGCCTGTTGAATTCACTCTCGGCAAGCGAATGGAAAGCGTTCCAGGACAACTTGCCTGGGTTTTGACTTGGTCCTGATGCCTCCCACCTTGGCAAGTCTTGCTCGTCGCCAGAGGCTCCGAGATGCACCGAAGACGGTGGCAGCTGCTGAAAAGGAGGGCAGCGGTGAGTTTGTCGACAAGCAAGAACATAGGCAGCTGCCTGTGCTTGGGAAGGAGCAGCTGCCTGGTTTTGGCAATTGCCTTCACAGCGCCCAGAAGCCCGGTGCTCTGCTGCTTTGTTTTTCGCAGTCAGTCAATTGCACACTAGTGAAGCTGAGCCAGGCTCTTCAGCTTTGCTGCTTTTGAGCATCTGTGCTCCACTTATGCTCTGTGACATCTCTGGAGGTTGTTTGCCTCGCCCAGGCTGGAAAGTGCCCGCTAGTACCTAGAGCTGGGCAGGAGAGGGCAGAGAGCACTTCCATCTGACAGCAGGTTGCAGATTGCCTCGGAAAGAGCCGTGTCCTTGGAATGTGCAGCAAATCCTCTTTCTTTGCAAACCGCGGTTAGTGTGCAGTGCAGGTACGCTCTCCCCTTGCCAAATGGAGTGGGAAAGCTTTTCGCTAAGCTAGAGATGACTAGAGAAGCAGAAGCGCGGCTCCGGAGCTATCCGGAAGAAAGTGCCGTTTCCCGGCGTCTTTCGGCTTGAAGCGGCGCTCCGGAGCGCTTTGCTGCCGCTTTACTGAGCTGTGCGCGAATTAGCCGCTTCTTCGCCTCCGAGAA